>NC_038256.2:4709995-4711479 GCF_000004515.6 Glycine max | reverse complement strand
AAAAAAATCTATATATTTATATTTTTTTATTATAACTCATACAGAACTCACCTCTTCACCTCTCCATTTTGCAAAGATTGTAGAGAGCTCTCCACACCTTTATTTTCTTCCCACTTCCCCACCTACCCACTCAACTTCCCACGTCCCTTCACTCCTCACGGTCACTTTTTTTCCTTCCCTATTTTCCCTTCCTCCACCCCTCTTTCTCTTCTTTTCTTCATCCCGGCACCACCAACGCGGCAACATGGTTGTGCTTTTGGTTTATATTCTGAGTTTTTTTTCCCTCTTTTTTTCATGGTGATTGATGCTGGATAATATAATGTTTTATCTTAAGGAATAATTTCTTATATAAGACGTACTTTTTTTTTTTTTATAAGGACTCAATTCTGTCACGAAGACACTTTCCAGTGAAGAGATTCTTCACGAAACTGTTTCTTCAACTGAAGAAACCAGAACCCTGCCCTAGAAATGTTCTTAATTAACCACTATTTGCCATGTTTGCTATTGTGTGAAGATTTTTTTTTTATTTCCAATTTCTTTACCCCATAAGGCCCACTTGAATTCAGAAACTATAATGTATACTGTATTTCATTCAACAATTTTGAGATGTAACTGCAAGATCTTTATATGTTTATTACTTTTTTCAACTATTGAGGTAAAAAAAATCATTGTTAAAATGACTATCTGTACTCTATTGCTTAATAAAATGGGATTGTACTACATATTGAGATGCCAATTCGAATTATGATTGACTATCTGTACTCTATTGCTTAATAAAATTTTACTTATAAAAAACTGAATACATAGTATTGTATGCTATTTATAGAATCCAATACAAAATAATAGTATCTATAAGCTAGGAAAAAAATCTCTGTTCCCTCTCACTCCCTCTTCCTCCAATACTAGGACAAGAATATCTATACTCACAAATAAAATAAATGAATATCTTTTCTACTCCCTTATTAATGGAGGAGGGAATGGATATAGTAAGGTACTTTCCACCTACAGATACTAACAATTTGAAATTATTTATTTTAGTATAAATATATATATTTTAAAATTATTTATTTTTGTTTTTTTTTTTACAATTTCATTTAAAATTTTATATTTTGACAAATATTTATAAAATTCATAAATATCCGCTTAACGAATATTTATACAAGTATTCACTAGTACAGACAAATTTTTACCCAATGAAACCAATGCCAGAGTTACTACTCTTACCTATCACGCCCCACTGGCATCCATAATTTGAAAAGAACATATTTTGATAGAGTGTTAGTGTCTCACCCACATTTTTCATTCCTTCACTTTTTGAAATAATTTCAAAAGATTAAAGAGATTCTTTTTATCTATTTGTTTTTGTCATTTCTCAACCATTTCTTACAAAATTCACACTACCAAACATATCGTTACACAGATATCATTCCTAATTAGTTATCTAAAATAATAAATCAAACTGTATAAATCTAATAATAATATGG
>NC_038256.2:4703067-4709333 GCF_000004515.6 Glycine max | reverse complement strand
TATGTAACACAACCCATTCATCCATTTCAATGACCAGAGGGGTAGATTTAGATCTAGGACCAGAGTTTAGGCCATCTCGAAACCATCAAAATTTGGCTGCTCTATACTATTTTGGGTTTTTTTTTTTTTATACCAAGATGGCTATAAATTTTTTAGGCTTTTTTGTATGAAGGTCAAATTTAAATTATTATTGAAAATGAACTAAGTTATAAAAGCTGTTATGACTTTTGAATGAAAAGTCTTAATATATATTATAATTTTAAATTTGTATGTGTCTTTTTATTTTATTTTACTACTTTGAAGTTGTAGAATTTCGTTCTTTTTTCGTAGTTTTTTGTTTTAGGATTTTTTATTTACTTGTATTTTCTTTTTTATTCTTTCAATAAAAAATTGTAAATAATTTTGATTTTACTTGTTATTAATTTTATTTAATATTGTATATATATTTTTCATATGATTTTATTCAATATGCTATATATATTTTAATACTGTTTTATTTAAAATATTTTATATATTTTTTGAATATTTTATTATTTAATACATTTTCTATATTTAAAATTTAGATAATTTTTTAATGATGTTATTGAATTTGATTTTTTCTGTAAATGAAATAAATAATACAAAATACTTAAATTTAAAAAAAACTAAAATTTTAAAACACTTTAGTTTAAAAATCTCATACATTTAAATGAAAATTATATATTTTTTTTAAAAAAATAATAATGAAATGATGTCTCACAACAAATTCTTTTAGACATGTGTTGATCTGGACGCAAGCATATCTACATATGTGCCAAAAAAAATTACATACTCGTGTAAAATTTTTCATTTGTACTTGATTTGCAAATGATTGTTGTATTCTTGTTGTACGACACCTCCACACATATCTAGAAAAATTCGAGACGTTATTTTATTATTAACTTTATATATATATATATATATATATATATATATATATATAATTTGCATTTAAATGTCTAGGATCTTTAAATTAAAGTGTTTTAAAATTTAAGTCTTTTGTATTAATTATTTCATTTACAAAAAAAATTAAATTCGATAACATTATTAAAAAATTATCTAAATTTTAAATATACAAAATATATTAAATAAAACAATACTAAAAATGTATATAAATTATTTTAAATAAAACAATATTAAAAAAATATATAACATATTAAATAAAATCATATAAAAAATATATACAAGATATTAAATAAAATTAATAACAAGTAAAATTAGAATTATTTATTTAATAATTATATAAATAAAATTATTTATAATTTTTTAAAAAAATTAAAAGCAAAGCAAAAGAAAATACAAGTAAATAAAAAACCCTAAAACAAAAAATTTTACATGTAAAAAAAGAAAAAAAAATTATGACTTCAAAGTCGTAAAATATAAAAAACAATAATTAAACTTATGACTTTAAAACTGTAAAATAAAAAAAATAATATATATAACTTTGAAGTCATAAATAAAAAAAATTAAACAAAAGTTATAAAATATTTTATGACTTCAGTTAATGGTAATAAATATTACGACTTTCAACTTAAAAGTCGTAAAACCTGATATATCACATTTTCAATAATAATTTAAAATTAATCCCATATAGAAAAAATGTAAAAATTTGCCTTCATTTTTAGTTAAAAAAAAAAATCCTTCTATTTTGTATGCAACAGCCATATCCTTTGATAGAATAATTGATTGAATAATTAATAAGTTCCATCTTGAAATCCATGCAAATAACAGTAATATCTTTTTTATATCCTTATTTTCATTAAAAATTAAATCGGGACGGAGTTTTCAATTACAATCATTTTTTCCATCGATTTTGTCATATTATTGGTATGAAATATTTATTAATTTTATCGTGATTAATTTTTTATGAAGAATTTGACTGATAATTTATAAATTATAATGAACTAAAACTAAATAACTATATATAAAGAGAGAATTTAATAAAACAAAAATTATAAAAGTGAAAAAAAAAGATGTGTATAAGTGAAAGATGAAAGATTCAGAAAACCTCATGCCAGTCATATAAATTATTAAAATTGATAAAATGATTTTTATTATTATGTATTACTATATGATTAAATTTTTTATTTTTAATTTATCTTCTCATATTTTTATTAGATAAATCAATATATATATATATATATATTCTGGATTTAATTAATATTACAATGTCTAGCTGGCATCTTAGAAAGTATTGTTTAAACTATATATTTTTGGGATAATTTGAAGACCATTGTCTAATGATCTTCTTGAAGACAAGCTTCCTAAGTTTGCTTCTACTTACTCAAAACTCAATAATTTGAAGACCATTGTCTATAAATTTTTGTCTTCTAGTTCATAAACACTGAGTTTTATTTCTAGAAAAACTTATATATTAATACTTGGGTTTGTATAAAAGAATATGAGCGTTTGAACCAAAGAGGACTTGTGCAATTATACTTGGGTCTATCAGGTTGAACACTTTGTATTCTTTTTTTTAGATAAATGTTAATAGTTAGTATATTATGTTAACGGGGATTCAAATTTATCACTTTTTTTCCCTCAACCATCAAACTATCTTAAAACTCTTATACACATTGTACTTAAATTGCTTGATAGTGAAAATCGTCATTGTGCATGAAGGAATATATAAAAATTTAATTGTTTAGGAATGACCTAATATAAACATATATTATGATTTTATCGTCTTTCTCTTATGTTGTATTTGGTTGAGGGGAGAGGAAAAGAAATATAAAAGAAATAATGTGGATCCCATATGAATTTTACATCTCTTACACTCAACTTAAATTCAAATATATTTCTCATATTTTTATCTTCTATATTTCATCATCTCAACCAAACGCAACATTAATCAATTTTACTAATCTAGAGTTTGAATTGTATCTTTGAAATAAAAGATTTTTAACATATTTTTTAAAAGGACTTTGTTCTTAACACTTTCCATATTTATCGTATCAACAACTAGCATTGATTCTTATATTAAAAAAACTAGAATTGATTCCAAAAACTTATTCATTATTTTTTAATAAGTTTTTAAATGTTTACAAAAGATTTAAATTTTAAAAGGTTAAAAAACATAATTCAACCTTCTTTTTGTAGTTTTTTTTTTCCTTTTCAAACTTGTATATGAATCATGATTGGAAAATAACTTATTTTATTTATAAAGTAAAAAATAATTTGACTCTCTTATTAAGTTTGGAAATAAAATTTTGCATCGGAAGCGAAGTACAAAAAAAGTAATAAAAGGTCAGAAAATTGAACTGTATATGATTTTCTTAATTTTTTGTTTGGTTTTTTTACAAGTATCTCCATTATAAGTCAATCATATTTGAAAATATTATAGGACACTAATGTAGAAATTATCCCAGCAAAGATTCAATGATTTTTTTAATTGGATAATCGTTAGTTTGTTTATAGAAATTAAAATATATAAAAAACAAGGGAAACAATTTCGTTCTTATTTTACTTTTATTAATTCCTTATTTACTAATATAATTTTCAATGTCATAATTCACAAACTCACTCTATTTTAATTAGTTATTTATGATTTGGGTACTTGCTTAATATTGATCACCAACTATCGTTATCTCTTGGATTGCTTTGTCCTTATCCTTTTCCTTGTAAAGTACCTTGCTTATTAATAATTATATATGCCTTTTGTCTTTCAAAGTGATATTTAATTTCTTGGAGTTTATAAATATTTCTTCTTTTTAATTTTTCTTCGTAGGTTTCCAAACATTCTTCATTAATCAAAGGATGTGACTTCCGGATTCTATATATGATTGTTAAATAGTGACGACAACAGATTTTAAATTATGAAAAAATATTTATTTCTGTTACCAAAATTCTTTAATTTGCAACCACAAATACCCTTATCAAATAATTATCTATAGACTTGACATTTGTATATAGATTCAATTTCTTATTAAAGTTGGGATCTGTCTCTTTTATTAAAGTTGGGATCTTTCTTAAAGTTGGAATGCAAGATGCACCTTAAAAAGGAAAGTGTGAAGTGATAATTATTGATTGGGAAATCAATATATTGTCACGAAATATATACATCTATAATAAATTATGAAATTCTTGACTTTTTAATGGATTGCACTTCTCATACTATTACTCTCATTTCACACTTTAATAGAATCAAATTCTTTAGAGATGTACATCATTTTCTTTGTCAATTTCGAGCTTTTGAAAATATTTAAAAAAATCCACTGAAGCTGATTTCGCCTTTGCTCCTCAAACAAACTTCTCAGCCATATTGTCACTAAAGGCTGCATAAATAATGTAATTTAATTGATAAAATGCGCAATTTCTTTAAAAATAATTCCTTTGAATTTAAATTAGTTTCACAATACATTTAAGTTATTTTATAATTTATTTAACTAGTTACAAGTTTATTTGACTAAAATAGATCTTATTAAATGAGTTTATTTAACTAATTTATGACATTTTCCTTATGTGTTATTCAAGTAAGGTTTAAGCTTAAAGTTTATAGTCGTCTATTATTATTATTATTATTATTATTATTATTATTATTATTATTATTATTAATAATAATAATAATAAAGTTACACCAATTGACTTAAAAATTGGAAAACCGAGTGTCAACACAAATTCTTCGAAATTATGAAGGTGAAATTATTGAGCTACAACCAGGGGTGATTTGATTTTTAGATAAAAAGTCGTTTGAATCAAACATAGAATGATGTAATTCGATTTGTTTAAGTTTAATCTATTGTCATAATTTAAAATTTATCAATTAAATTTACATAATTATTACGTTATATTATTTTAAAATGAATTTTATTTTATTATTAAATTTTGTCTAACATAATTTAGTTGAAAATTATTATTTTCACTTCTAGTTAGTATTAATATGAAATGATATTATCAACTCTTTTTATAATATAATAATAATTTGTTCATCATTTTTTAACATATAAAAGTAAAATATGGATTTTGATGGTAAATTAAAGGAAGAGTAATAAATTATTTAATACTTATTATTAATTATCATAATATAAATTAGTATAATTATAATATGCATTTTGTTTAATTTGGTTCAATTTTTATAACAAGATTCGAAAATCAAATCAAACCAAAAAAATATGTGGCTTTTAGATTTTTTGTTTTTGTGATTTTTGGTTTTTTTGGATTGATTTGATAATTTACAAATGGTTATTTGGTTTAGTTTTGAACCCTCTTAGCTATAACCTTAGTCTGTGGAGTTCCACCAATAGCTGAGGGAGAAGCTTCAAGTCTCCTTGCTGCTATATCTTGGGTCATTGAGAAAGGCTACACCAACGTTGTCTTTGAGATGGAATGTAAGCAAGTGCATGATGATCTAGACTCCTACAGTCCAAACAGCTCAGAGTTAGGCACAATCTCAATTGCTTGTAATACAGCTTAGAAACATTACAAATTCATCTGTGAACTTAGTCCATAGACAAGTAAATCAAGTTGTTCATGCTCTATCAATGGCATCTAGATTCTATGCTAGTTCACACCATTTTAATCATTTACACGATTGTATCAATGCTTTGTTTATTAGTGAAATGATGAGGTATTTTCTAGTAAAAAAAGGTCCCTTTATCTTAAAATTAAGTAAATTTGGTCCCACACTTAATTTTCTTTTCCATAAGACCTTTAAACCCTCATTTTCTACTCAAAATTTTAATAAATTGAATCAAGTAACTTATTTTAAACCAATTATGCTCAGAACTTACTAATCAAAACATCAAACTTAAAAAAAAACTAAATTTTGTCACCTCGTTCAAACCTAATTTCATAGCCTATAAAATCCTTTAAATTTGATTAAATTTTCACTAAATATTTTGTTAGAAATTTTATTTCTAAATGTCAGTCTTTTTATTGATATATTGAAACAGTGATTTAATGATATCATGATTTGTTATAAATATATATCTTATAATTAATTGATATTATTGATGTGTCATCATTTTCTCATATTTCTTAACTTTTTTTGTCACCATTTTAATTACTGATTAGTCTTAATTGTCAAATTCATTATGCAATTTTATCATTTGGGCCTACTGGATTAATTTTGTGTTTTTAATTTAATTTCAGGAGAATTATAAGTAATTGGGCTTGAATCCAAAATTGGGCTTGGGCTTGAACCCAGAATTGGGCTTGAACTTGAAGAGAGCAGACTATTTTATTCTACCAAATTTTATCTTATCTAGATATTATTTAGATTTGATCTCATCTAGAATATTATTCAATCT
>NC_038256.2:4630869-4702967 GCF_000004515.6 Glycine max | reverse complement strand
TCTAGTTTTCTTCGTTTCTACTACAATTTCGTTTTCTATTGATTAATGGAAGGCTAAGTTTCCAGCGTTGTTTTCTCTTGAGGATCAAGCACAACTCTCTTTGAGGTTCTAATATTACTATTAAATTCTGATCAATTTTTTCTATTCACCAATTACTCTGTATTTGTTGCTATTAATTCATGCATGCTTAGTGCTTGATTAATTGTCTCTGCGCTTAATTTACGTTCATGCTTAATGATCGTTCATGATTAATTGGTGTATGTGTTGCTTAATCACATAATGAATGCCTTATGTTAAATTTCGCTTAGTAATTTAATTTAGGGTTGGATTAAGTGGCTGAACTGATAAAGGATAAGCTCTCATAACCTAGGATAAAAGACTTGCTTGTGAATCAAGGGGAAGCAATGTGTTTTAATTATGATATTTTCTAATTCAAATCTATTCGCTGTTTAATTTACAAAAGCAAACACCCCCCCCCCCCCCCGCAATTCGTTACTATTTTCCTACTATCTGTTATGAACGTTTGGTTGACCATTGCTCGTTGAGAGACGACCTAAGATCACTTTCTAGATACTGCATTTTTAATGTTTATTTATTCGGGTACGGCCTTGATCAATTATACATCATACGGTAAGATTATTTAAATGATGTAGCTTATAATAGAATGAATTCATGATAATTAAAACTCAATATTTTTTTATTCATAGTAATCGAAAACGACATTAAAAAATCTATAATACTTACATATTTTATTTAATTAACTGAATTAGATTCTTTTAATATATGAAAGATCATATCAAAGTGATACCAATAGAATATTAAAGTTATAACCCTTTATGAAATGGTAGATTTCCTCATCACATTCTCAATGAATAAATGTCAAGAAACATTGGAAGAAACTTTTAACTTCACTCCATACTTACCCACCAAAATTTGAAAAACAAGGAAAATAAGATCTTATCCTATAACTAAATTCATTCAAGGAAAATTAAATTAACTAAGAAATAATGCCTTTATGAGGAAGCACCCCATTGATCTTTTCTATTTGTTTTGATATCCCCATTCATGCACTATAATCCAATTTCATTAATAGATATATGATTCATGACGTAATTATCCAAAGTTCAGTGTAAATAATAAAAGAAAAAGAAAAAAAAGTTCACTAAATGGGTACGAAGAGCAACATCATGAATGATCACTACTAGAAAAAGCATTTTTAACATCGGCCTATTAGCATCGATTTTGGACAAAACTGATGTTAAGTTAAACGCGGTGACATATTTGTAAATAAATTATCCTTCTTAACATCGGTTTTCCAAAAAACCGATTTTAATGCATACACGTTAACATCGATTTTTCGAAAACCGATGTTAACTAATGATGTTAACATCGGTTTTTCTCATAAAACCGATGTTAACGTTAACATCTATGGATTAACATCGATTTTTTTGAAGAAAACTGATGTTGTACTTATAATTTAAAATATGAGACCACGAGCCCTAGTTCCTTTCTCGCACTCTGTTTTTCTTCTTCTTCCTCGCGCTCCAATTTTCTTCTTCTTCCTCACGCTCCAGTTTTCTTCTTCTTCTTCGCTTCTTCTTCTTCTTCGCGACCTCATGGTACAAGCTTTTGTAACTGCGCGTTACCCAGGTACAACCTCACGGTACATGGTTTTGTTCTTCGCGACCTCACGGTACAGGCTTTTGTTCTTCTTCTTGTTCCTGTTGTTATTTGTTTGTTTCTTCTCCTTTTCTTCTTCTTTGTAACTGCATGTTACCCAGGTGGTCACTGCAAGAAGGTTCATGCTTGCAAGTTGCAAAGTGCTCAAGGTGGTGACTTTTAGTCCGTTGTTGTTAACAAGGTGCTCGCAATGTGCTTCGTGCTCCCAAGATGCCTATTTTATACTTTTGGTTATATCTGGTTTATGAGTATGGTTATGTAAATATTGTTATTTTGCTAAACGCGTATGAGTAGAGTATGATTAGAACTTTTTTGGTTTATGAGTATGAATAGAACTTTTTTGTTTGTTTGTTTGTTATCTTGTCTGAATGAGAATTGCGATTTCTGGAGGGGTAGATTGCTACTGGGCTTTGTTTGAGGGGTAGACTTATTAGGTTGCTTTTGTGTTAGAAAATAATAATCACCCCACTAGAGAATGGCTTGATTGGTACTGGTCTTTGTTTGAGGGGTAGACACAGACATTGGCTTTGCATGATGAACAAAATTTGAGTTAGGCTTCTTTGTGGTTGGACTTTGGTATTGTTGAGGGTTGAAGTTAGATAAGTTGCTGTTTGGTGGACCTCAACTACTGAGACTCTATTAGTACTCTTGTTGGGGAAGTGGTTCTAGGCTATTTTTCCCCTGTTTTGGTTGCCATTGGTGCTTCTCAATTATTACTGATATTGTTGGACTGACAGGTACTTCTCAATTATTACTGATATTGTTGGAGGAGTGTGGTTGAGGTGGTGGCTTCAAGCTGCTGCTGCAATGTCAAACATGTTTATGTTTGTTGCCGAAATGAGCAGTGACTCATTCCAACTTCTAGGGATGGCAGAGAGGGGCATGTTACTTGAGTTCTTCGGCAAGAGGTCATGTTACGAAACCCCATATAGGTGAATAGAATGAATATAGACAGTATTGAATGTGCTATAAACAAAGAGTCCTCCCAAAATTTACTTGGAGTAGTAAAATTCACTTAGAGTTTGTTAATCAGTTAATTTATTATGGTTACTTGTTAGTGCTTATTAGTTAATATAGAAAGGAGCAGTGAATTCTAAAACTACATGGTTGGTCTTCTACTTGTTTGCATATGAAATATGAAAACTTGGCTGCGGGAAATCTAAAAGTTTGATGTCAACATCAGAAGAAATGAGTTGGATGATGCTTGAGACTTGAAGATGAGGAGGAATTATCATAGCAAGAAATTTTATTTTATTTTCTTGCAAAATACTAGTAGAATGAGAAGGCACTGTCAATACTGTTGGTAGGACGCCAATGATATGATGGGTTGCTAGTAAAAATGTGTGGAAGCAATGCCTTCCAATATTATTTTGATGATGCCAAAGAATAAAGAGTCAAGCAAATTCCAAAGATTCAAGAATGAAGTTTTCAAGAATCAAGTTTCAAGAATCAAGATTCAAGAATAATCAAGATCAAGATTCAAGACTAAAGATTCAAGAATCAAGAGAAGAATCAATCAAGATAAGTATTAAAAAAGTTTTTCAAAACATTGAGTAGCACAAGAAGTTTTCACAAAATCATTACCAAAGAGTTTTACTCTCTGGTAATCGATTACCAGAATGTAGTAATCGATTACCAGTGTTTTTAAAACGTTAAAATTTTCAAAATTCAAAATAAAGAGTTACATTTGTTGATGTGTAATCGATTACACCTTAATGGTAATCGATTACCAGTGACTGTTTTCAAAAAATACATTTCCAAAAGTCACAATTCTTCAAGTGATTTGTTTCTGAAGATTCTTTCAAAAGTCACAACTTTTCTAAGTGACTAGTTTTAAAAGAAATTGCCAAGAGTCACAAACTTTGACTTGAGTCATCAAGAAATTATAAATATGTGACCATGGCATGTATTTTATATATCAATCAAGAAATCTATCTTTCAATCTTCTCTCTCAACATCATTCAAGTCTTTCAACAGATTTTTTTTCTGATTCATCTTCTCTTCATCTTTCTAAAAGTTTTAGTTCAAAACTTTTTCTTTCAAGAAAAGTTCTTTGATAAAAAACTTGTGTTATTCATCTTTTCATTCTCTTCTCCCTTTGCCAAAAAGAATTCAACAAGGACTAATCGCCTGAATTCTTTTTGTGTCTCTCTTCTCCCTTTTCCAAAAGAACAAAGGACTAACCGCCTAAATTCTTTTGTGTCTCCCTTCTCCCTTTTCAAAGAATTCAAAAAGACATAGTCTGAGAATTCTTTTGATTCTTCCCTTTCCTTTAAACAAAAGATTTCAAAGGACTAACCGCCTGAGATATCTTTTGTTTCCCCTTCACAAAGTTTCAAAGGACTAACCACCTGAGAACTTTGTCTTAACACATTGGAGAGTACATCCTTTATGGTACAAGTAGAGGGTACATCTACTTGGATTGTTGTAACTGAGAACAAGAGAAGGTACATTTCTTGTGGATCAGTTCAAGTGGAGGGTACATCTACTTGGTTGTTCAAAGAGAACAAGGGAGGGTACATCCCTTGGGGATCTTTGCTTGTAAAGGCTTTTACAAGGTTGAAAAGAAATCTCAAGGACCGCAGGTCGCTTGGGGACTGGATGTAGGTACGGGTTGTTGCCGAACCAGTATAAAACTCTTGTGTTTGTCTTCTTCTTTCCTACACTCTTTAATTTCCGCTGCGCACTTTAATTATCGCTTTTACTTTTGGTTAAGTTTCAATTATTGTTCTTTACTTTTTTAACTTTGTAGTAAAAGCCTAATTAAATCTAGTAACATTAAGAAGGTTAGATTTTTAATTAGTAAAGGTTCATTAATAATTATTTCAACCCTCCCTTCTTAATTATTCCGAGGCCACTTGATCCAACAAAATGTATCAAGAAAAATACTATACAAGCCTAAACAAATCGCAAGCAATTTTATCTATCATAACTACTTAACTAGTTTTTGATCGTCAATAGATCTCGTTAAAGAAGGTTACCCACCAAGTAGGATTTTAATAACTTAGGAGAATCAACCTCATTCATGGGAAGGATAAATTAACTACAAATCCTTAGTCATATATGTGGACTATCAGCATAGGCCCATCCAAATTTTATAGGCTTAAACCGCAGGCGGTTTCATAATGCAACTAATAAACTAGTACTTACCCAAGTGCCAAAGAGTCTCTTTGAGAGGAAGGTTGCTCACCAAGCAAAATTTTAGTAGTATTAGGGAGAATCAATCCCCAAATTTATGGAGAGGATGAGTAAATTTTGTGTCATTAATTACTTGTGTCAATTGGCATTCACATAGCAAGAAAATATTGCTAATGGACAATGAAATCTCAAGTAGAGTTTCCTTTACGAGAAGAGCATATCAAGGATAACACTAAGTTGATTGTGAGTCCTTGTAGTCAAGTGATAGGCTGTGGGTTAGCCTTAAAACCTTGTAACCTCATTGTCTTGAGAAGCAACAAAACTTCACATATATCCCCAATCTAGGCATAGGCTGAGATCAACGAATTCCATGAAACCAGGTCCTTGTTATCTATGTAATCAAACAATTTCGTAGAATACTCAATGTCACACAATACTCAATGAAGTAAAACTTACTTATACACTAATAGTCTAAAATCAAAAGTTTGCAAACTGTTTGGTGGTGGGTGAGTTCAGGTCATTAACCTCATTTTTAGCCAATAATGGAATTTCTCATAGACTTTTTTCCCACACACAATATTGCTATCAAGTTTCAACTGCATCTACAACAATTTGCAGTAAACTTCCAGAACTCATCTACTCTGGCTTATGGGGACCTGTTGTACAAATGTTTTATAATATCTCCTCTTAATTATACTGAATAACATAACATAAATATAGAATCTCAGAATGCAATATAGGTTACGAAGTGTTTTCTGGTCATCAATAAGCATGCGCCTTTCAACTGAGAAGTCGACATTGACAAACTTGTTATAATCAAACCATTCATTTTGAGATTTGGTTGACTCCTGACATGGACTTGGCTCAAGACAATGAGACTGATATCTGATCAGGTCTGCTTTTGGTACTGGAGAAGGAAAGAATGTTTGGTAGCCCTATCTTGAAAAGAAAATTAAAATATAAGTAGTTAAAAATTATGCATGCACAATAACCTAGACTACTCAGCCAGAATGTCATAAGTAATGAAACATACTACAAGTATTACAATCGTGTAAACATGTCTTGAGTTCAAAATTAAGGGTGGGGGGCAAGTACTACTTCATGGAGGATGTTACTATGAGTTTAATTGTGATCCATTACATGTTCGTATACACTTCTTAACACTGTCAAAACCAAGGGTGAGTTAAGATGAAGAGTTTTGGAGGGGAATTTCTTTATTACAGGTGAGCATCTCCTAGTTTAAGAAATTTACAATTCAGACAAATGAAATGATAGACTATTTGTAACCTTCAAATCACCATTATTCATTTACTTTAACATTTTTAATTCCCTATATTAAGAAATGAAATATTAACCCTCCCCTACTCCAACCTCCTTCCTCCAAAGATTGATCAATTATGAATAAGAATTATTAAAAGTAACACAAGAATGTATAATTCTATTCCTTTCATTATAAAAACAAAATATACAAGTGAAAATTATAGAACATTTAGCAAAAATGAAAAATTCACACCTATTCCCTGCATTGCCAAACATAACCAAGAGTGATCATACCAAGGTCACATAGTCATAATCCCTTTGCTAATAGTTAATATGAATATAATCAACACACCCTTTTTTCCAATATAACACCATTGCATCCATTAATATTGGTAAAACCAGTAAAAATCTCAACTTGTTGATGTTACCTTCATGGTAGCCCAGGGCAAGCCTAGTACTTGTGGGTGCAAGACAAGGCTAGGAGGGCAACCCTGAGAAGCCATCAAACAGAGACTCTGCACCGTTTTTTGAAAGAAACTCGGCTAAAGAAACGACTTTCTGTAGCCAATAGTTTCCTCCTTTCGTGCCCTCGGTCATCACGCCCCCATACCATACACTTTATCCCTTCTTCTTTAGCACCTCAAATCCTGGGTATTTTCCACAAACCCAAAAACACAAATATTAGGTTTTATTGTGATCCATCAGCTAAAAGAAAATAAAAAAATCCAGTTGCTTAATCTAGAAACTTCCGAAATGGAAGATCCAATGGTACGCACAGGCGTGGTAGTCAACGTTTGTATCCCACAAAAGACAAAAGCAGCTTGTCCTCGACTTCTTATCTTTCACTCCATATTTAGGCATACTACTACGTTTACTTATCAATAGCGTCTTCCAACTACAGCTCACAGTCCCACCTGAAATTCCATTTGTAGATAGTTATTTGTAGTACAAGTTATTCTACAAGTAATTGAATTTATGCTCTTTCAATTTGCTGGTTAGTTATTTGAACCTTTGTTATGTTTGAAATGTTATACTTTATTGCTAACAAGAGTTTTATGTCAGTTTTGTTTGTCTTGCTGGGAAGACAAAGTAAAACATGAGATCCAACTAATACCTCTGCATCACACACTCCATTCCTTATTGTTACTTTTGAATGTTTTTCAGGTTATCATATACTACTTGTAATTGTCGTTGCTGTGGAAGCTCTTTGATTATAGCAACTACAGGTATGTACATAGGAACTAGTATGTATATATTGCTGTTTGATTTAAAATCTTATATACTGGTGTTTGATTTAAAATTTATATGCAATTAAGAGCACATCAAAGAATGCTCTCACTTCAGCCTATACAATTAAGAGCATGTTTGGTTAACCATTCGAAAAATAATCCAAACATGTTAATGTACTAAGTGCAACAATCCGTTTGCAAACTTAAGTTTAATCAAAACATGCACTAAGTTTGAAAACTTAACAATTGTAGAAGGGTTTTCTCCTTTGGCAGAGCAGAATAATAGATTTTTCACTCTGATTTTCTTCTCTCTCATCTCTTTTTCTAACCACTGCAACCAATTCAATGCCCTTTCCTTCTAAATCATATAACCTATCTTTTCGAGATGCTATCAGTTTCTTGCAAGCTGATGCTAATAGGGTGTGACTTTTATGTAAACCATATCAATTCAGAGATTGTAGCGGTTGTTTCTGTCTCTG
Source organism: Glycine max (assembly GCF_000004515.6). NCBI lineage: Eukaryota > Viridiplantae > Streptophyta > Magnoliopsida > Fabales > Fabaceae > Glycine > Glycine max. The sequence continues at coordinate 4,695,181 of NC_038256.2, read as the reverse complement.
GGAATCTCTCTATGCCAGCAATTGGAATCTTACAAACCCCAATCACACACACACACACACCCTCATGACAAATAGACACAAACACACACACACACACTTAGTCAACCTCACTTGCAACCTAGTCAACCTGACTTTGTCCTTTATTAAACCAACACCCCTTAGCTTTGTGTCATTCATTTTGTCTCCCCAATATGATTTGCTTGCTACTAGTGAGAGAGTGATCAATCCCCATCTCTGAATGTCTCAGACACACTCACTAGTTTCAACTCCTCACTCCACCATTTCAATTTCCATTTCCAAAGCCGCAACCAAACATAAACCCAGCAAACCACTCCCACTTTTCCTTTCGATTCCCCCTAATTATTGCACCGCCTTGTTTTTAGATACCATATATAGATACTACCTTCATTTTTCTGTTAATTATGGCATTTCACTGCTAGTTAACATGTTAACTGTAGGGTTATATAGACTTGGAAAAAAAAATACAAAGTTGTTTAAATGTGATTTTGTGAGTTGTCTTATTTTAATTGTGTGCTTAAGTGAACTGTGTAGACTTTGCCGATTATCTTCATTCTAATTACCAAACTACCATTCGAGCTATCATTTGGTGTTGCTCAATGCTCGGTTGAGTCTACTCTACTCGTTTAAACAGTTCATATTTTTTTAAGCTCAAATTCATATTCATATAAATTTACAGGTCAACCCATGGGAGACAGCTTGGCCGAGAAGTGTAACAAACTCCTAATATTATTGGTTAAAATTGATCAAAACCTATAAAATTAGGATAAGCTTCTAAAATTGATTTAAAACTATAAAACTGATTAAAAAGGTAATTAGAATAATTTTGAAATAAGGATGAATAATTAAAAATTCAAGAAAATATAATTGATAATGTTACATAATACTCTAGGAACCAAAGTAAACTTAACTGAATCATTTAAAAAGAACAAAAAAAACTAGGAACCAAATAGTAATTATTGTGAGAGGTTTACACAACCATCTAGTAATCCTCAGCGTAGTGTGGTCCTAAGTAAAAGCAAAATTATAAGAGAACTTTAAAAGGAATGGGTTGTCTTGTATTATGCCAAGCTTGTCCCCATGGAATAAGAGTTACAAACTTAAAAGGAATCACCACTTAGGGTAATCTTGTATTGCATAACACCATTTCCCCTTAATGTCGTCCATCCTATTTGCAGCTCAAGTACTATAACAGCGAACCTAATTGATTAATTTATTTTTATAACAAGAGTGAATTCATTAAAAATGATAGAACCCTGGATTTTAGCATGAGAAAGGCAAAAGATCAGACTTGAAAGTCTGATACACATGTCCTTAAAACCAATTAATCAGAAAAACTAATAAGGTCGCCTAAAGCAAAAACCTCAATTGCTAACAAAGATTATCCTACACATGTGTGGCTGTTGACATCATCTCCAAACACCAATATCGAGCCATTTTGAGGTTCCATTAATTCTTATGGAACCACAATTAAAAAACACCTCACTCTTATCCTCAAAAGAGGATATGCAATTCACTTGAATTCCAAGTTGCAGGCAGACAATATGAATGATTTAATTCCTGCCTCTTGAGATGTCAAAGTTAAGAACATAAGACAATCTGGCATTTCTTATCTATTAGTTATTTTGGCCAGCCCAATAATATTATCTTCCGTGTCAAAAACCATATTTTTGTTTTGATACTATAGGAAGAGTTCAAAATGAAAAACAAAAAAAGGAGAGAAAACACAAAAAGCAAACTCTTTGGCTTTACCCAAAAATTTGTTTAAGCTTATTAAATAGTGATGAAAGGAACTAAGCCAAGTTTGTTTATTCTCAGCAAACTCTTTGGCTTTACCCCAAAGCACAACATATAAACTAGTAATAACTACAACAACACCTACCAAACTAAAAATGAATCAGCAAAATCCCACCCATAAGGCTACTTCTCATATCCTCAAAACTACTATATATGTTGCAGCCCCCAAACTCCTACGTGCCTCATGCATTTGGTCATAAAACAAATCCTTTTGGTCTTCCCAAGGCTGCACACACTACAGGCCACAACTCAAGTCTGTGCCAAACACACACACACACACAAAGACACAGACACAGAGAGAGAAAGACACACACACACACACACACACACACACACACACACACACACACACACACACACACACACCTACAATAATAAAGCACCAGCACCCCCGAACCCCACAATTCCAAATTAGTTACATAAAGAACTGTTGATGTCGATATTTGTCTGTAATCGAAATTTACATCATGGCTTCTCCACCTGCCTCCCCTCCTCCTCCTCCTCATTCTCCTCCTCCTTCCGACGCATCGGCTTCACCGTCTGCCGTGAAGCAGACATGCAAAGCCTCACGTCTACGATCCTTGTCTACTAGACCACCTGTGCTGAGAGACCAGTGGTCCACGTTGATCTTGCTACTGGCAAGGCCGACGGTCCCCACAGGAAGAAATTAAGAACATATTTGGGGATTATGGGGCGTGATAAGGTGGGGGTCACGTACGAGAACTGGAAGGAGGTCCCTACTGCTCAGAAGGACATGATTTGGGAGGATATTCAGATATTTTTCTTTTCTTATTTGATGTTGTTTAATTAATAGCCAAAAAATACATTATTGTAACAAATAAACCTTATTTGTTATTGTCAGGAGAAATTTGAAATCCCAGAGGCTTCTGACAGTAGGACAAAAAGGAAGTTACTTCAGACTGTCAGTGAGAGATGGAGGCAGTTTAAATTATACCTCACGAGGAAATGGGCCCTTGCAGCCGATCAGGACGGTGTGTACGACACTGTATGTGAGAAATACGGCATAAACAAGAAAAAATGGGCCCAGTTTTGCCAGACTCGCAGAGACCCTTCTTGGGAGGTATGTACCTTGCCATTTAAGTTTTTTTTCAAAAACATTAACTTGTTATAATTCATTCTACCAATTTGAAATATTATTGTTTTATTTTTGCAGGATGTGCAGAAAAAGGAACAGACGATCCAAAAACTGAACACTGCCCCCCACGTTTTGTCTCGTGGGGGTTATGAATATTTGGAGCATAAGCTTCTGGCTGAGAAGACCAAGAAGAAGCTAGAGGAAGCTGCACAATCAGGAAGCATTGATGGCGTGATCGACCCTCCATCCCCCGTCAGACGCCACGCGAAGTGGAAGATGGCCCGCACCAAGGAAACAGGGGAGATGACGACTGAGGCCGCAAAGAAAATCGTTGAGAAGATTGTAAGTCATTTTCAACTAACCATTACAATTATATTTCAATATTTTGTGAATGTCATGTACAATTGTGTGTTTTCTGTGCAGGATTCCTTTGAGGAGCAGGCGACACAGGGATCCTTCGTCCCCTGTGGATGTCAGGATGTTCTCATCGCTGCTATTGGACGTCCAAAGCACCCTGGACGTGTCCGTGTTGCTGGAGCCGGTGTCACCATCAAGCAATACTTTTGATCGGTTCCACGAACGTCCCATAGCTCTTCCTTGCTGCCTCTTGAGAAATTGCAGCAGCTGACCCAGCGAATCAGGGACCAGCTAAAGGAGTCGATCACAGAAAAAGTGACTCGACAGTTCATGGCATCGTTCAACCAGATGCAGTCCCAGATGTAATCTTAGGGACTTGCATTGCCTCCGGAGCCTCTGGTTGGTCCCTTAGGTCCTCGAGTAAGCACAAATGAGAGTTTTGTTGATCCCTTAGAAAACGATCCTAAGATGGGTGACTCAGATAGGTGTGGCTTGTACATCGAAGCAAATCCTGCCCGCCTGGTTGCCCTGGGGAGAGTTTATGAGGGATCCACTGTTGTTCATAACACTCATTTGTTGTCTGGCCAAGTAAAGGTGGGTGTGGAGGAGGTTAAAGATCCAGATGCTCCAGTTCCTGTACCCACTGATGAGGTTTCCTTAGTGGGGCAGGCAATTCACACCTTCCTTGCTTGGCCGACACATCTGGTCAAGTCTTTATCATAGCAGGTACTTTACTCTTACTATATGTTTCTTCTTTTTGAATTAATTCATTCAGCGTTCCTCAAATTAACCCATTTAACTTTGTTTCATGAACAACCAGTTGTGTCTTCGGCAAAACCACCTCAAAAGCCAGATCCGGAGGTCGATGATCCGCTTTATCTAATGACATTGACCATCCCAGAGTTTTTCTTGAGGCCTTACCAGGTTATATGGGATGCCACCGTGTTCGGGGTCTTTAATCCAGACTTCCCGTTCTACATAAAGCATGAAGACCTCTCTGAAATTGCACACGGTGGTCAATGTCTCAGCATATCAGTGTTACAGTTGTGAATTCTGTAAGTAATTTTAGATTACTTTTAATTACCTAAGTTATTGCTTTCAATTCATAAATATTTAACTTTGACTTAACATAAACAGGCATCTGACTGAAACAAGTATGCGAGCGGGAAATTCCGATATGTATGGATTCCTTGAGCCACAGTCCATTCAGAGGCTGGGCAATCACAGTTTGAGATTGAAAGTTATATAAAGAGTTGGATGCAGAGTTCAAAACGCGATGTCTACCTTGGAGCCTACCTGAATGGGTAAGTCACACAAAATAACTTAATTTAATTAATGTTTACTAATATACTAACCCATATTACTCCCCACTGCAGCGGACACTGGCAGATGGTGGTCATCGTGCCCAAGGAACACCTAGTTGTCTGGTTTTGTTCATTACATAGCAGGCCAGACAACTCCCTTAAGGGGATAATTAACAAGTCAGTGTTCTTTTCAATGCATTTGCATTCAAATACCTCAACAACACCACTTTTTAATTGTTACTCATCTAGAACAGTGCTTTAAAAGTCTAGATGATGCTCCACAACCTAAATCAAAGGCTCATGCTAGGTGGATTATCGCCAAGGTACGTCATTTACATAAAATCGATGCTTATATATACTTCTTATGTGTCTGTACACTAATTGTTTAATTAATATCCAAATTTCATTATGTATTTAGTGTAATAGACAAAAAAGAAGTACTGAGTATGGCTATTATGTCATGCACTGGATGTCCACCATCATTTTAGAAAGTTTCAGGAATAACTGGGAAGCGGTACATTTATTTAAAACAAATGATGGACATGGACATCGGTTTTCTAGCAAAATCGATGTTAAGTAATAGATGATGGACGTTGACATCGATTTTCTAGCAAAATCGATGTTAATATATTCATTAACATCGATTTTCTATAGAAAACCAATGTTAATCTATAACATTAACATCGGTTTTTCTAGAAAAACCGATGTTAATATATTACTTAACATCGGTTTTCTAGAAAACCGATGTCAATGTCCATCATCTATACACTTATTTTGTTGTACTTAGTTATATATAACATCGATTATTTATAAATAACTGATGTTAATATTTTTATGTTAACATTAGTTTTTCAAAACCGATGTTAACAATAATACATTCAACATCGATTTTAAAACCGATGTAGAATGTCATAAATAACCGATGTTAAAAGTGTATTTTTTAATAGTGGATGCAATACTTAAAATGATGAGAGAACAATAGGAAGAGATTAAAAATAAATATGAATATTTAATATCAAAATAAATTGATTTCATCTCTTTACATGATGTCACACATAAAAATATATGACACTATGTAAAGAGATTAATATTACAAATTCATGTTAAATTCAAATAATTATTTATAAAAATTGATGTAGATGAATATATGTATGGATAATTTGATATCCACTCTATAAATATGAATATAGGGATTTTTTTCAAGCAGATATGGAGGCAAATAGCCAAATATTAAGTCATACTTAAAATTTACTAGCCGTCAATTTTAATAAACTTTTATGGCAATTTGTTTAAAAGAGAAAAAAGTTAATTAAGATCGATATGTTCTTATATTATTTTTTTAAAATAAAATATGTTGTTGGTATCTCTAAATTTAGTTTGAGTCTTCCAATTTTATTTATTTTTTCTATTTTCGTTCATTTAATTTAGAAGTACTTCACTTTTGCTCTTCAAAGTTTAAAGAGTGTAGTTTTTGATGGTTTATAACCGCCATTAAATAGTAATTATAATTACTTTGAAGACTAAAAATAAAATATTTCCAAATCAGAGGAACCAAAATAAGATAAAATATTTATAAAGGACTCTTATGGAAATAATATCCAATTTAATCCTTAAGTCAGTGTATACTTACTTTAAACAAACTTGAAAACAACTGTTACAAAGGTCATGTCGACTTCTCTTATTAACTGTGGACTAAAAGTAACCGTCCTAAAGAGTATCAGGCATAACTGCTAAAATTGATAAGAGCACACAAGAGAAAAAATATATTTTACCTTTCAGTCCAAAATATCTTAAGGAATAATGTTAAAACTAATTCTTTTAATTATTATCAACTAAGATTGATTAGTCCAAAATGTATTTTATCCCCTTCTGTTGCTATTCTAAAATAATTGAGGCATTCTAACTTCTAAGGAAAATGGAGATTAGTTAGTAGTACTAAAAGGTGACAATGTTCATGTTTGTTTGGCCCTTGTGGTGATATTAAAGGGATAAAAAGGGGGCTACCTGGTTTCCAACTGAAAAGAGATTTGAACAATCATCAAATACGTGCGCGTAGGATGTGGTGGATTGACGGGTTAAGTTGTTCAGGAGACAGCACCAAGCGTGATATATGATATGGTATATATTTTTTTTATTAGTATGAATTAAATACGATATTAACAGTTTTTAATATTCATACATATATATTTTTTTCAACAGTTAGAACTCGTTGATATATGACATGATATATATAATCTCATCTTGGCAACCAAAATCAAACTTATGTTCTTTTAAAATAAATTTATTCTTATTAATTAAATTAACTTTTATTGGTGGGAAAAGACATTAGACAAGATGAATCATATTTGATAATTCAATATTATATACAAATAATTAATTGATATTAATTTTTTCTTACTACAATATTGAGTAATTAAAAAATTATGATTAATTTTTTCCACCTTTTGTGCACTTTTTTCGAATATTAACAAGTATATTTTTTTTTACATAATTTTGTTTAAGGCAAGATTATTTACTGTAGGTATTACTCCTAACAGAAATTCAAACTAGTTACTTATTGTAGACTCAACCTCCGTTGATCATCCTTTATACTGTGACATGCCATGTATAATAGTTTATTTTACCCATATTTTTTTAGAGAAACATAATATATGAAAAAAACAATGAAAGTAGTAAAAGCTTAATATTATTCATAAATTTTCTACAATCGTTGGATTAGTGAAATTTGACATAAGATAGAGTGGGTCTCACTTGTGTGTGTTCCTGGCATCATGCAAATCTTCCTGTTCAATCTTTTTGCCTAAATCAATTTGATCTCCAAATCATTGTATAAAAAAAAAACTTGTTTGATTTTTTTAAAATGTTGAGAAATCAGTCTATAACTTTTGCCGGAGACATCCTTAATGCTTAAAAAAATAGAAAAAAAATCAATGTTTTTTGTTTAAAGGAAAAAATTCAATGTTATTATTCAGTAAAAAATAACATTGTGTTTTAATAATTACTAATATCAACTTTTAGTGTCAATTTTTGTTATGCTCACTATTAAAATGAAATTCTAATTCTAAATAAATAAAAATGATACAAAATTAATACTTGAACACTACTGTCCTTTTGAAGTCCTGTAGAAAATGAAAACACTGCTTGGCTGGCTCCATTTTTTTTTTTTTTTCCTTTGTTTCTCCAATCCCACAGTTTCCTTGTGTACCCTGTTTGCACATGCAGTGCTATGCCATGGTCTGCATTTCATGGCCCTACACACAACCATTATTGTCACTAACTGCTTCCTTCCTACTTAGGATCCCCTCTATTGCCCTATGGTTCCTTGTCCCTTAATTGTACCTTGAGTCTAGACCCAGGTCCCATGCCCCTAACGTGAAAACTCAAGAACCCATAGACCACAAAATTTTAAACACTTTTTTTTTTCTTTCCAAATTCGAATATCTCTGCCGAGAATAAAAACTAATTTCTTAAGATAATGCGATCATTTAAAGGATTAATTTCTTCTGATAGATTTTTTTTTCATACTTATGAATTAGGATTAAATTTCTTATCACATAATTAAGTATACCATGGAACAAAATTTTAAGCATTAATACTTAGTAAGTAGGCAACCAAAAGTAAGAAAATAAAAGTACCCTGATCGACATGTCCACATCTAGGAAAATTTATGCAATGCAAAAACCAGGAAAAAAGAGTTTGTTAGTTATTGTAACTGTGGCTTCCAAATCACTGCAATCTGCATTAGTGCTATTCTGAGAACCTGAGTGATGAAACATCACGACAGGACAGAGTTTTTCTTGAACCGAATAAAGCCTTGGGCAGGGAAGCTATATACAATTATTAATTATTATTATTTTGGAACACATCATCATAAAAAACTGAAATTACGTACGCCAAATCTTGAGTGCATATGGTAGTATTGTTTGTTCTAGTTACTTCTCAATTTCCATTTTAGTATAAGCCTAGTGACTAGCATTTCATATTTCATATGAAGAATAATATTAGATTAACTAATATTTCATTCATTGTTACATGTAATTTTTATTTTTTTTACAGAAGTTACATGTAAGGTTTTAAAAATGAAAAGAAAAACTTATATACAGATCTTTGTGTGTTTTTTACATGATCTGAAAATAAAATTGAAGTTTCACTTTAATAATCTATGTACTAAAGATCAAATTAGATTAAACTAGATTACTTAAGTAAAATTTTAATTCTCATTGAAGAATAAGATCAAAAGCATATAAGAAATTATATCTAAGTATAGTTTTTTTTTTTTTAAATAGTCTGCTATCACAATTTCAGCCTACTTTCTGGATTCTATAAAACTAGGTTGTGATTGCAATTGCAGCCTATGAATTACATTTGTCTCCGCATCAACTATATTTGTGTGTAACTTAATAGAATTAACTTTATTCGATAATTAACCTTTTCTCAAATAAAATTATTCACACCCACAAAGAATTATAAGAATAAAACAAAGATTATATTGTAGGAAAAATTATAATGAACACAAGAATTTAGTGTGATTCGACATCTCTTACCCACATCCACAAAATTGTCTCAAAAGTATTTCACTATCACAAAAATGATTACAAGATTATAACTCACTATAAATTGTGTATCATTCTACAAACCTGAGTACCCTACTCAATAGTTACACTAAGACACTTTTATCTCAACCAAGTGACTTTGTTTTATAATCTCTCTTCTCACACACTCTCTCTTCATGTGTATCTTCTCCACTAATTATCTTCTTTATTTATAGTGAAAATTACCACCAACTATAATAAACACGTTATCTTGGAAGTTGAAACAAAAACAACTTTGAATACATTCATTCAAATAGACTTCATTTAGTAAAATTCAACCTTCCAGTTTGCATTTAAACCACCTGAACCTTAATGATAAAAATTCAATTCCCATTATGCATTAAATGCACCTTATTTTTTTGACTTGGAACTCTACAATTCTTCCCCCAAGCTAAAAGAGAAATATCTTTCGATCAATTTGAAAGTGAACAAACTTCCCCTCCAACAGAAGAATCTCTCAATACTTCTATAACATTAGAAAACTTCACTTTCTTCTTCACTTTGCTATCATGGTTCCTCTTCAAGGCTTGTCCATCCAAATAGCAAAGGTTACCTTTATTTTTCTGTCCTGACAATACCAAGTGTCTCCCCTTGTACACCTTGCATCCCCACTTTGGACCAACATACTTGTATCCTTGTGATGTCATCTCCTTTATAGAAATTATATTGACAACAATAGAAGGTACAAATCTCACATTTGAGAAAGTTCGAATAACACCATCGTGAAGCTTCATCCTCACACTCCCTATGCCTTCAACCTTCATTTTTCCACCATTCCGTAACTTGAAATGACCGAATTCTCTATTGGTTTTCAAAGTGTCAAACATCTCTCAATCTCTACAAATGTGCTTTGAGGTAGGAGATGTGAATGTATGTATACATGATTTTGATGATGTCAAAGAAGAATCTAACAAGGCTGCTTCAAATGATAAGCATTTGCTTCAAGAATAATTCAAGATTGCTTCAACAAACAAAGCCTTGTTTCAAGATTCACTAAAGACCAAGCCTTGCCTTAAAACAATGTGCTTTCAAGACATGCAAGGCTCTGGTAATCGATTACCAGGAAGTGTAATCGATTACCAAAAGACAGGGTTGAGAAATAGCTGTTGAAAAAAGTTTTGAATTTGAATTTTCAACATGTAATCGATTACCATATGTCTGTAATCGATTACCAGCAACGAAACTTTGGAAATTCAAATTCAAAAGTCATAACCCTTCAAATTATAACTGTGTAATCGATTACACAAACATTGTAATCGATTACCAGTGGAAAGTTTTCAGAAAATCTGCCAACAGTCACATCTTTTCATTAGATTTGTGAATGGTCATCAAAGGCCTATAAATAGGTGACTTGGGCACGAATTTTAGACAGAGAGTATTTTTGGTCCAAAATGTCTTATCCTCTCAAAAGACAATGAGAGAGATTCCAAAAGAACTTCATTGTCAAATGCTCTCTCAAAAGAAATCCTTGACCAAACACTTGCAAAATCTATAAGGATTCTTACATGATCTTCATTGTAATATTCTTCTCTTGAAGAGAGAATTCTTCTTCTATTCTTCTTATTCAATGAGATTGGTTAAGAGACTGTGAGTCTCTTGTTGTAAAGCATCTGAACACAAGGGATGGGTTGTCCCTGTGTGGTTCAGACTTTGTAAAGGATTTTACAAAGATAGTGGAAATCTCAAGTGGGTTGCTTGAGTACTGGACGTAGGCACGGGTTGTGGCCGAACCAGTATAAAACTGTGTTTGCATTCTCTCTTCCCTTATCTTATTTATTTTGTTGCAATCAATTGTGTCTTGCATGTTTAAAGAACATTGTTAAATTGATTGTTGTTGCTTCTTCTGTATTCTAAGCCTATCCCTCTTAAGATTATTGAGGCCACAAGGTCCAACAGGAGAATCCATCATCACCTATTGTGTTATAACAACCTCATCATTTGTTGCCAAAAACATGTCATCTTCATCTTCAACACTTTTTACTTCATTAGCTTGGGAGTTGACACCATCTTTGTTCATATATCTTAATTTTTTTAAGTTCTCATTCATTTGTTTGCACCTCGCTTGCACATGACCACTCTCACTACAATAGTAACATTGCATGTTACTCATATCTAGTTGTGGATGCAATTGTGATTTTGATCTCTCTTGACTCATCATGTCTCCTTGAATGATTTCTCCCTCGCTCAGACTCCACCACAGCTAGTGCATGGTGTTCATCATCAACATTTTCAGTTCTCATCATTCTCTCATTTTCTCTAAGAGTAGTGATCACCTAATCCAAATTCAAAGTTGATCTTTCCACAAACAACATTTGAACCAAAGCTTTGAAGGACCTTGGTAATGAGGCAAACAACAATAGCGTCTGCTCCTCATCAGAGAGTTTATTATTTGCATTCAACAATTAGCTTACTTGTTGATTGAACTTGTTGATGTGGTCATAGAGATCTCCTCCCATCTCTATTTTGAGTTGATACAACTCCATTTTCAAGCAAAAGTGATTGGTTAACGATTTTGACACATTGATATTCTCAAGCTTCTCCCACAAGGCCTTCGATGTTGTCTCCTTCAACACGTTGTGTTTTATCTCAGGAGCAAGGCCTAATCGAATCATGCTCACAACTTTTCTTTGGATCTTAGTCCACTCGGTTTCAGTTCTAGAAGCCGACCTTTCATCTTCTAATGCCTGATTAAGACCTTGAATAATACTCTGTCAAATCATAAAATTTATTTTTCCATCAAGTAACAGTATCTCGAACCTTTGTGTGCTCCCAACCATAGCTCTAATACCACTATTGGGTAATCAACGCTCCCTCAAACAAAAAATACTCACACCCACAAAAGATTGTGAAAACACAACAAAAATTACACCATAGGAAAAATAATAACGAACACAAGAATTTAGCGTGGTTCAACACCTCTTGGCTACATCCACGGAATCATCTCAAAAGTATTTCACTATCACAAAAATGATTACAAGATTGTAACCCACCCTAAATTGTGTATCACTCTACAAACCTGAGTACCCTACTCAATAGTTACAAGAAATGATAACACTCTCACACAAAGACATTTTTCTCTCAACAAAGTGACTTTGTTTCACAATCTCTCTTCTCACACACTCTCTCTTCATGTATATCTTCTCCACTAATTTTCTTATCCACTAATTTTCTTCTCTATTTTTAGTGAAAATTGCTATCAACTATAATAAATAAGTTATATTGGAAGTTGAAACAAAAATAACTTTGAATACACTCATTCAAATAGTCTTCATCTAATAAAATATAATCTTTTCCTTTACATTTAAACCACCTAAACCTTAGTGATAAAAAATTAATTTCCATTATATGTTAAATGCATCACCCTATAATTAACTTTGACTGTGATTGTAATTTAAAACCTTATGACATGTAAATGAAAGAAGTACAATTTCCAAGTTACGGATTTCTTGCATTTGTAAAAAAAAAAAAAAAAAAGCAATTCCTTTTGTGATTTAATGGTTATAGCATAATTGGGGGCTAATGTGACTATGCAAAATTGCAACTGCATGTAGTTTGTTTCCCAAGCCAGGAAGCAAAACTGTTGACCAAGAAAGGTGGCACTTGGGGCATGTCTTCATGTGTGTGTGTGCGCACAAGTTTGTACAAACCCAAGTGAACGAAAGTGAAATTTCTTTAGACCAAGTGACACAAGGGTTTCAATTAGCACACACAAAACACTTCATGTTCATGTGCTCTAGTCTGGAACAGTGAACACAAATTGATAAAACATGCTTTTGGAATGACCCTAGCACAATGTGACATGGTCTCTATACTAGTGTCAAATAAAAAGCCATAGGGGCATGAAAATTTATGAAAGGGAAAAAAAATTGCAAGTGGTGGTATGAATGGCCCCACTTTATTAAATAGTACGGCAGATCCATAAGATTCTGTTGGGGCTGTTCCCTGGAAGTACTTGAAAAATCAAAGAAGGCAATATCCTCTGGTGACACACCCCATCATCCCCTCCTTCACTACACCAAAAGAACATGACACATCTTATTTCATTGTCAAAATTGAAAAATCAGATACACACGTATACAAAGACAGGGAGGGCAACCATCAAACAAACAATTGACATAAGTTGTGTCTTTTAACTAAGTATTTTAAGTTTTAAATATAGAATAAATTGTGTTGAAGGAAAATATTCGTATTTACGACTCCGAACAAAAATTAATCATCATTTTTAATAAAATTATTTCCGACCAATATTATGGTTATACAACAAAAATAGACACTGAGGGCATGAATGAGTCAAGAAAATAGAACACTCAAATCTTTCGCCTTTATATTTCTCATTGATCTGTCGGAAATCAAGCGTGTGGGAAGTCAGTTAGGCTGGTCTGGAGGCATAACAATGAGAAGCACAAACGGCATGTGTCCCATAACATGTGGCTTTTGGAAAATTTTCCCTTTTCATTTTTTGTTGATGATCAATATGTGTGTCTTTTGTTTGCACCAAGTCATTGACAGGAAATTAATTTGTAATGATTTTTCAAATTTTGCGCACACAGTTCGGCTTCCAAATTTTAATCATATAATTGCGGTTGTGGTTGTAGTTGCAGTTTCCCCACGATTCTTGACATTACGGACAAATGGCCACAATCGCAATCACAATACGACGGTGTGTTAAAAAAAGTTGACTTTGTAGTTCAAATCGTGATCACATACTATTCTTTTAAAACCATGCCAAAAATTACTTCTAATCCTTGAGCAATACCAAGAAAATAGAGTTTATTCATGCAATAGGAAAACTATTAAATTTCATGATTGTGTACAATATAGAATACATAGACATAGTATATGTTAAGAAATCTCAACCCAATCTCTCGATTCTCAAATAAAAGAAGTGAACATTGTGCATGTTAGGAAACAAATTAATTACTTGGAGAAATATACTTTTAAAATTCTTTTAGTGCACGCTTGGTTTATAGTCACGAAATTGACTCTGAGTTTAAAATTAATTTTGAATATATTTTCACATATTTAATTTTTAAGTTAGAAAATAATTTAAAATTGATTATAAATTAAAGTAACTTTGAGTAATTTTTAGATTGAACCCAAAGTTTTTAAGCAAATTTTATCCTAAATTTATTTTATAAGAAAACATACAAACATAAATTATATCATTTCAAAATCAATTTTAATCAAAATCAATTTCATTATTTAAAATTAATTTTATGAACACTCATCTAAACACGCACTTAACAAATAAACAAGAGTAAATAATTAAAAAATTAAAATGAGTTAAATGAAAGATGTATTAAGTTTGAATTAGTCAAACTAGTTCAATATGTAGTCCAAGCCTAACAAGTCTAGGGCATAGGTCTGTAGAGGTATTGGTAGCAGCTGAAGAAACACGTCTCTTAATGCTGAAGGACGGGTACCTGCAGGTGCAGGGTGTAAATGCATCACTCCATCCCCTACAAGGAAAATCAATGGCAGTGAAATCTGACCAAGTCATCTTAGTTTGGACAGAAGAAATCATTTTCAACGAGCTCTGGTCTGCCGTGGACCAAATGCCATTAACCATAGAAGTATGCATATAGAAATAGTACTATAGTTGTTTCAAGAACAACTTATTTAATATGGTATTGCCAATCTAACTTCTTATAAGGCTGCAACAAGTTTTACTGCAATGGGGCAACCAACAACAACAGTCTTGGAAATGGAGAGTGAAAAAAATTAATAAAGTTGAATTTTCACAACTGACAAATATGAAAAGTTTTACTCCATGATACCACCTATTTACAGAACATATAAAACTACTACTATAACAATTTCCCTTGTCATGTAGCATTGAATGCATGCATTTTAATTATTGTTTATGATTTTAATTTATATTTCTTATACTAAATGTTGATCATAGTTCATACATTCTTTTTATCAACCAGATATAGACTCCTTGGTGATCATAGTTCATACATGCATGGCAATTGGGAATGGGCAATAGTCAAATTGAACAATGACAGCAAGAATTTTGATTCTACAGCTGAGATCTGATTTGAGTAGATATATTCCTTTTCTAGCTTTGATAATAATGCAAAAGGGTCTGTGGAATAATAACATGGGGGGTTACTGACTTCCGTGAAGAAGTGAATATTTATCCAAAGAAAGGAGGGATATAAAAAGGGTTATGATGCCACAAATAGGCAATAAAGATAAAAATAGGGGTTTTTAGACTGTCATGAGGCCTAACAGTCAGTAACACACAGTGATTCATAAAAGAAAAAAGATAGAGAGAGAGAGAGAAGGGACTGAGACGGAAGAAGAAAAGCCCCCACAAAAGGCCCAAAGAAGGATGACCTCATTGCAAATTCATTCAATTTATCTGAAGTGTAGATTGGTTTTTCTTTGTTTTTCTTTTTTTTTTTCTTTCCCACGCACACTTTTTCCCATGATTTCCTTGATGTTAACAACTCATAACAAATGGTTGTTTTAAGAGCACAGTAAAAGGGTTTGATGCTTGATATGCTTTTCATAATTTGGACTATTATCTGTCTCTCTCTGTCTCTCCCCTTTGGATCTGACTGAATAGTACTCTGTAACTACCAAGAGGCACAGTCATGAGATGAATGAAAGCCAAGGACTTTGGGGTGGTGTGGTTGGGATTTTGGACCATTGTTTTTCTACAGCATTTAATGGGGGGTTTGTAAGAAACTGAGAAGTTAAGTAACTGCATAGTATGACAACAGAGGCACAGAGAGAGAAAAGGAAAATTTTTAGAGAGAAAAATTGAAAATAAAAAGGACAGACAGTTGATTTTGTGAGATTTTCTTTTATTGATTGCGGATAAGACAGTGTTTTACTATCCCATAGGAATTGCCTCTCTCTCTCAATTTAATTCTCTTCATAGATTACATATTTGTATTTCTGTACAATAGTCGCTCAGGCTGTACTCAGACCAATTAGTTTCTTTCATGCTTGTACAATTTCTACGATGATAATTATAAAAGTAAATGAAGTTTGTATATGTAAGGATTTGAAATTGGATAATAGTGTAATATTATTTATTTATGTTAGTGATAATGTGTGTTATTAACAACTTATAATATCTAGTGACTAATTAAGGTTATGTTTGAGTGACCGTCGAGGGATTTTAAAATTAAATGTTACAAAAGAATCATAACCCTTACGAATGTGTTGGATTAGACATGTATTGGAACGCGATTTTTAAAAAAATGCATTAGAATGAGTGATACAACAATTTGGAAGACCACATAAACATGTCTTAAGCAGTTACAATTGGATAAAATTGTTTGTGGTTTAAGCACATGAAATAATCTCTTAGGTGAATCTTGACCCATAATCTCAACATGTCATTGATATCCTTTCGGATAATATTGGATAGTTTTCCCGTTCTACTACTTTGTTACAAATAAATAAATAATTAATAGTTTTCTTTAAATGAGAACACTCAAATCAGAAAAAAAAAAAAAACAAAGGTTTATAGAAATAAAATAAAATATTTGTATTCCCATGTGTGGAGTTTTTTCTCCCTCTCTCATTTCTTTTTCTGAGAAGAGAACAAGTGATTGTACTAGTCCACGTGCGTAGACCCTAATGTACTGTTCCAGAGAAGCAAGGCAGAACCAACGGTTCAAGGTCCTTCTGCCACCGTACCACAGGAGCATGTTAATTATTATTATTATTATTATTGCAATGCATGAAAGATCATGATATTCACAACAAGAAACCCTTTGAGCACCCTACGATTTTATTGTTTAGCCATAAGGGCAATGGTGCGATAAATTGATCAAATAGGGTCATTTTTACAAACATTTTATTAAATAGGATTTGTTTTAAAACTATTGATAAGAGGGGTCTATTTTTTAATGGATGTCATCATTGAAGTTGACGATACAGCTGAGTCACCATTGGCACTGGCGAGATAGTGCTTACGTGGAGGTGTTTCGCCATTGGTATTGACGCAACATGTGACGTGGAGGTGGGTCTAGCCAGCAGCATTGGCGAAACAGGTGAGGCTAGGGCAGCTAGGTCAGGTGTTGCAGAGTAGGGGCATAGTGGTTCCGGGTGGTTTCGCTAACATGGCTGACGAGTTTGTTTTGAAAGTATCTCGCCATTGCTACTGGCGAGAAAGGTGCCTACGTGGCGCGCATGCATGCAGACCAAACATAGTTGCGTATAAGAAGCAGGCTTTTCTAGAAATCTTTTCAGAAAGAGTTTCGCAAGTGGGAGTGGCGGAATAAGCTTCTTCCCTATAAAACGGCCATACACGAATGAATGGAAACAACTGCATATTCTGGTGAATTTCCTGGTGCTTGGTGCTTGTTACACTTGTGCTGATGGCGAAAAGCGTGAGCTGGGTATTCTCCTCTTGCTTTCTCAAACTTGGTAAGTAGTTAATATTTGTTGTGTTAATTTTTTTTTCTGTTGCTTGATAATTAAATTATTTGTTTTAGTTTTAGGTATTATAAAATTTGTATGCTATATTTGTTTTACGTATTAATATTGTTTGTTTTAGATATTCTACGTTATTATTTGTGTTACACACACACACACACATATATATATATATATATGGTACGTTAGTTTGTAGGTTAATATTTTTTTTTAGGTATTCTATGATATTATTAAAATATATGGTATGTTAGTTTATATTAATTTGGTATATATGTTGTTTAAAATTTTCTTTTGTTATTAAAATATATATTGTGTTATTTATTTAAATTTGTATTTGGTGTTGTTACATTACGCTTTGGTGGTGACATTTGTTTTAGTTTTAGGTATTATAAAGTTTGGATGTTATATTTATTTTAGGTATTCTAAGTTATTATTTAAATATATGGTACGTTAGTTTGTACGAATTTGGTATATATATTGTTTAAATTTTTCTTTTGTTATTAAAATATATATTGTGTTATTTATTTAAATTTATATTTGGTGTTGTTACGTTATGCTTTGGTGGTGGTGGCAAAAAGCTTGTGAGCTACGTGTTCTCCCGCCGATATTGTTCTTCTCAAACTTGGTACGTAGTTAATATTCTGTGTTCTCTTATTTGTTTTAGGCATTTTAAGTTATTATTCAATATATGGTACGCTAGTATATATATATATATATATATATATATATATATATATATATATATATATATATATATATATATATATATATATATATATATATATATATATATATATATATATATTGTTAAAATTTTTGTTTGCATCATTCTAGAATGGATTTTGAATTCCTTCTACACCTAATAGTAAAAAAATAATTCAGGTCAACATCACAATCATACTTATTTACCATTAAATACAATTGTCATAAAATGATAAATGTATTCACCTATTTTTTTATTTAATAAATTATACCTTCTGTTGGGTGAACAATTCTTACTGGTTGAATCATGTTGGTGACTTCATCGTCTATATTAGATATACCGTCAACACCATCATCTTCGTCTAAAGATTCTTCAACGTATGAGTTAGACACAAGATAATCATCATCTTCATCACCATGTAAATTGCTTATAATTCTTGGCGGTTCCGCCTCATTATTAGATAAATTATTTTCACATGATGTAAGAGAATTTACACAATGAAACATATAACCACCAACCACATCCTTTTCTATGTACAATTCAAGAATTGACATTTGATCTTGTTGTTGAAAACTTTCGATCATAGTTTCAACATCTTCGTCATCACAAATTTGCAACGCAACATACTTTCCTGAAACTAAAAATTTATAACTGATAGTAGAAATAATTTTATTATTTTCTAACTTTACCTTATCTCCAATTTTTTTTTTCAAAACATTGAAACTAATTTCACGTTTAATCTGAATCGTTTTTTTACTGCCTTCAAAGATTATACCATCAATCTCTTCATATACCCTTCCATTGGAATACAAGATTGTTATAACTGAATTTATCATATACCTACAAAAACAATATTATAAATAATTAATCATAAAAATAATAAATTCAAATTAAAAAAATCTAATAACAAAAAACCTCTTTACTGAAACTTCAAATTAAAACTTTATTCTAACAAAAAATTAATTACTTCAAATAAATATCATGCCAAAAACTTAAAAAACTTGTACACTTTCAAAGTAGAAATTTTAAAGGCACATCAAACCTATTATAAGTAATTAATCTTAAAAATAATAACTTCAAAATAAATAAATCTAATTAAAAAAAATACTACACTCAAACTTCAGATTAAAAATTTATTCTAACAAAAAATTAATTATATAATGCAGAAATTTAAAAAACTTGAACGCTTTGAAAGTAAAAATTTTAAAGGCAGAATAGAAACCTTTGAAAGTAGACATTTTAAAGGCAGAGCAAATCATTATAGAAGTTGCTATTATAAATAATTAATCTTTAACATTAATAACTTTGAAATAAACAAATCTAATTACAAAAAATACTCGAAACTCAAATTTTATTCCAGACTCAAAATAATTATTTCAAATAAATAAAAACAATGCCAGAGAAATTAATAAATAAAAATGATGTCAATCTAAACTCAAATTTTATCTCAGACTCAACATAATTACTTCAAATAAATAAAAAACGATGTCAGAGAAGAGAAATTACTGATTGAGAGAAACTTTAAAAACACTTAGAACACTCAAAAAATTTTAAAGGCACAAAGCATCAACATGAAGTTGCTATTTAAAGGGCACATCACACCTATTTTGCCAATACCATTAGCGATATATGCTCCTTGTTTCACTAACATTGGTTGCGAAACTAGTATAACCCTGAACCCTACTACCCTGCTGCTGTCCTACGCCCTCTGCACCTTGCTTGCACCTTCTGCACCGAAATCGCCAGTCAAAGTGGCAAAAACTGTGCCAACTATCTTGCCAGTGACATTGGCAGAACAACCACGTGTCCGGTGTGGGCGTATTTTGCCATGCATGCTGGCGATATACATGCATGCATGGTTGGGTCTACATAAAAAAGAGACCCCCCTTGAAAATAGTTTTAAAACTGACCTATTCTGAGAATTAGTTTATAAAACTAACCCCATTAGGTCAATTTGCTCAATAGTGCTTCATGCCTTCCGTTTCCTTTTACTTTTGTTATCTTTCTCATTGCTAATATATATATATAATATCTTGGTACACATGACTCTGATAGGTGAGGACTCATTAAGCCATTCTCATTCATTCATATTGAGCTTTGTTCCATTTCGCAAAAGAAAAAAACATGAAGTACTTTAGAACTAGCTTTGGTACCAATTCTTTATTTTTTTTCCTTCTAAACTGCATGTATGTTTTATTAGAGATAATTCTTTTTGAATCAAGTATTTTTTTTAATCATAATATTTGCACGAAATTGTTTCTACAAAAAATAATGACTTAGAGATCTTGAGCGTAAACAATGGAAGATGCACCTTAGGAGATGTGGGGGCAATTGCCCCTACAAGATTTTATTTTCTTTTTTTAAACATATTTAAGAATTTTTTGCCCCTAAAATTATAAGATAAAAAAGATAATATGTTAATATTAATTTTATCATTTTATTATTTTAATTTTTACGATTCTCACAACTCTAGTACTAAGTATATAATAAGTCAGCGATAAAAGATACACCTTAACACAATCTCAAATAGACAGAGAAAAGAAAAATTATCACCACTTATTACTATTCCTTGAATCAATTAGGTCCTTACTATTTTTTTTTAAAAAATGATTTAATATGGTCTTTTACTTTTAAAAGATCCAATTAAATATTTTTATTTTATAAAATGAATTCAATTTAGTCTATCATTCTTTCATTTGCTTCTAAAATTTTAATAAGTAGAACTTAAATTGGTTTTAAATAAGGTCAAATTAAATTAATTTTAAAAAATAAAATACCTAATTCTACAATTTAAACGTAAAATACCTAATTGAATTATTTTTAAAAAAATGACGTAATTGAACGTGCAAATAGTAAGAGTACCAAATTAAACTAGAAAAATAAGTCAAAGAAAAAAAAATAAACCATTTTTTTATAAACTATTTCCTTGCTCCCACTAAATAAAATGTGAATAAAATGAATATTCTTTTATAACACAATTTATTACTTATTCAAGGATCAATTAAGATTTAAATTCTAGATTACTTAATTAAAAGATACAAATTACAATCACTTAGATTAATTGTTATTGGTATTTGAACCAAATATGACTATTATTAACGATAATTTTTTTTTCTAAATATTTAAGACTACCGATTATTCAGACGCTCGGTGGTTGCTTTGGTACCAAATAGTGATGCAGCACCTAAGAAAGGTTACTAAATAAAGTTGTAGTAACTAGGAACATAACATAAACAACAACAATCCTTGTACGTCTAAAGTAGTAGCTAGTGATTCCAGCTTTGCATCAAATGGAACAGTTTGTTGCTTCTCAAAACATATTTTTCTCCAACAGTATTCAGCGTACAATTGATGTGACAGTTCGTATGTTATAATTGGCGAGAGAGGGTGCGGAAATGTGGGTTCTCCTCCCACTTGCTAGTGTCAAGTTTTCCATCAAATGGCTAATTGGTTTGCAAAACATGGAACACGACAACAACCATGTTAGCAATGTAGGACCATACTACTACAATGTTTCTCCATGTTTCCAGTCAAACATGGCATGGCACCATATATCCGTATCATATGAATTCCCATCGCGGTCTTTGATGAGATGACACAATTTCGCAAACTCATGATAAGACTTTGCCAATGTACATTTTTTACTATGCTACCGACTGCCATATAGGAAAATTATGTAACCGTCCGACATTATAATTTGACGTGTTATTTTATTTTTTATATTAAAATTTGAATTTAAGATCTTATATATATTGTCTCAAATCTTCTATTACTAGATCGACTCTGGTGATTATTTGATGTGTGGTATAGCACCCAACATTAACCATTCAATTTTTAATTGAGAACAAACTAATTCATAGTGATGATTACATTACTCAAAACAATCATGAAATGAAATCTTTTATGCTGAAAGTTGTATGATAACATTGATTGGGTCATGTAATTGGTCATACATGTATGAATCCAACCCAAAAATATAAGTGAGATGCATGCTCTTTAGTCCTTTGAGTGTAGACCCAACCCATTATGGATTTCCTCCTGCTTCATTTTAAGTACATAGGCTATTCTAACAAACAAACAAAAAAGTACATATGCTTCTTTTAGTTAAAAGTTCAATGTTACAAAGTTATAAGAATGTTACTACAAAAAATAGGATATTTCCGACGACACAAATTCGTTGGTAACCCCTGAAAACCTGTCGGTAATTTAGTATTTTTGACAGACCAAAATCTGTCGATAAAATGTTTGTAGGAAATTATAATTGACGAAATTTTGTTATCCATTAATAAATATTTGTCAAAAAGAGTTCGTTGGTAATTTTTGATTAATATATCCATCAGTAATTTCTAACAGATAGATTTGTTGGTAATTTCTCACGGACATATCCATCAGAATATGTTGATGGATGTTGTTTGATTTTGTCTACGCGCTCAACGCGAATTGTTGGATCAAGTGGTCTCAGAATAATTAAGAAGGAGGATTGAATTAATTATTAATGTGTCTTGACTAATTAAAAATTATCCTTCTTAATATTACTAGATTCAATTAGGCTTTACTACTAAGTTATGAGGAAGTAAAGAACAGAAACAATAACTTAGACAAAAGTAAAGTGAAAATAAAAGTACACAGCGAAAAAGTAAAGAGTGTACGAAAGAAGAAGACAAACACAAGATTTATACTGGTTCGACCACAACCCGTGCCTACATCCAGTCCCCAAGCAACCACCGATTCTTGAGATTTCTAATAACCTTGTAAAATCCTTTACAAGCAAAGATCCACAAGGGATGTACCCTCTCTTGTTCTCTTTGAACAACCAACCAAGTGGATGTACCCTCCACTTAAACTGATCCACAAGAGATGTACTCTCTCTTGTTCTCAGTATTACAACCCAAGTAGATGCACCCTCTACTTGTATCACAAAGGATGTACCCTCCAATGTGTTAAGACAAAGAATTTTTAGGCGGTTAGTCCCTTGAATTGTAAGAGGAAACAAAAGATATCTCAGGCAGTTAGTCCTTTGAAATCTTTTGTTTAAAGGGAAGAGGAAGAATCAAAAGAATTCTCAAGCATTTAGTCCTTTGAATCTTTTGGCAAGAGGGAGAAGGAAGAAAAGATAACACACTTTTGTTTTCTGCAGAATTTCCACTTGCAGAAAAATAAAGTTTTGAAAACAAAGTTTAGAAAGCTTTTTGGCAAAGAAAAAGCAATGGGCAATGGTTAGAGAAAGATTGTGAAAAAAGATTATTTGGAAGAATATCTTATATCTTTTAAACATGTGCCAAAGTCATGCTTTTATAGACTCTTTATGTCTAGTCAAAGAAACCATTGAAAGAATTATTACTTTTGAGAAAACCATGTTAAGAGTTATAACTCTTAACTTTTTCTTCAAAACTGTTCACTGGTAATCGATTACCACAAATGTGTAATCGATTACACAATGTGTTTTATGAAAAGTTGTGACTCTTCATAATTGAATTTGAATTCTAACGTTTAGATTCATTTGTAATCAATTACTACTATAGTATAATCGATTACACTGTTTGAAAATCATTTTGGAACGTTGCAAACCATTTGAAAATCAAATTGGTCACTGGTAATCGATTACTAATAACTGGTAATCGATTATCAGAGAGTAATCACTCTAGTAACTTAGAAAATTTGAGAAAATTCTTTTGTAAAACAAAACTGTGCTATTTGGTTTTTGAAAAATTCTTTTAATACTTATCCTATATGAAGTCTTTACTTGTTGCTTCTTGATTTCTTCTCTTGAATCTTGAATCTTGGATTGGATTCTTGATGCATGATTTTGAAGTCTTGAATCAATCACTTGGGCTTTTGGCATCATCAAAATTGCTTGGTTCATCATCATGAAGCTTGCTTCTACACAAATGTGTGTGCTAAACGCACATATGTTATTTTGATAGTTGTGCTAAGCCTACACGTTGCGTTAAGCCCAAAGAATCCTTTGTTTATGCAATCTCGTATTTGGGCCAAGCACGCAAGTGCGCGCGTGACCAACCCATTAAGCCTCATGTTGCATTAAGCCCAAAAATATTTTTGTTTTGTAATATCTATGTTAATGGATGTTGTCTAATTTTGTCTGTGCCCTCAGCATGAATGTGCGCGCTAAGCACACATATGTTTTTTTGATAGTTGTGCTAAGTCTGGACGTTGCGCCAAGCCCAAAGAATCCTATGTTTGTGCAATCTCGTATTTGGGTTAAACATGCAAGTGCGGGCTAAGCACACGTGGCCAACTCGCTAAGCCTCATGCTACGTTAAGCCCAAAAATATCTATTTTTTTTTTGTAATATTTTTGTTTGGGCTAAGCACACAGGTGTAGGTTAAGCGAGTCATGTATTCTTGCTAAACATGCACGGGTCGCTAAGCAAAATTTGCAAGAAGAATTTTACTTGCAATTCTCGCTAAGCTGAACAGGCACACTAAACCCAATGATATCTCTGTAGTTCTAATTACATTAATTGGACTTAGCACGCAAGTCTAGGCTTAGTGCGCACTTTGTATTGTTAAACAAAATTACGTTCATATATCCTTAAGTCATCAGCATAGGATATTAAAATAAAGGCTTGAAAATGCAATAGAGACCATACCGGGATATTAATTAGCGTGATAGGGTGGTGAACTGAAAATGCAGTAATGAACATACAATTTGTTTATTGAGTCATTAGTGTGATCAGATTTCCTGGTCCAGAAAGCTACTTGTATTATTTCCTATATATATTGGTGTTGTTCAAGAATGAACTAACTGTTATGATATTACCATGATCAGTTTCAACTACCACCTTGTCTCCTTACATATCATTTGGTAGTAATATAGACAAAAACCAGTTTTAACTTTTAAGCACAAATATTGAGTGCTTACACCCTTATTAATTAGACTCAATGATTTTTGGTATACATGCATCTATAGAGGTTTTCTCATGCAAAAAGTTGGCAGGATCACATCAGCCACTGTCGAAAATTGGGACAAGAAGAACTTCCCTTGCTATCATGACAAGTACAAGATATTTGGAAGACTTTATCTTTGACCAATTAATAAATTCCAATTTATAGATGATTCCTCTCTTGGTTTCGTTTTCATTTTTTTTCTCAAATACATAATCCTTAGCATCAGGAACTGAAACTCAGAAGTGTTCAGTTCTTCAGCTACTACCTCACAATAAAAGAAATAATGCTCAAACAATGAGGTTAATGTTTCTTTCACATTAATTGGAAGCCAATGCTTTTGCAGTTTCAAAACCATACAGTTAGCAAATTAAAGAAACTCAACAAAGTTTATTTTATATCTTTGGTCCCACAAAAACTTGGTATAAACAAACAACATTAAGTAACTAATTAAGTTTACCCAATTAATAGTTCTCATGCTTTCGTTTCATTTTGCTATATCCATGGATTTAATGTCATCAATCATCAATCCTCTTACACCTAAAACTCAAACAAATAGTTCCCATTAGTATCTTCAAGTCTCTAAAATGTTGTTTGTAATTTTAAAGCAGACTCTAACATCAAGGTGGAAAATTCCACCTTATTTGAACACCCCCAGACACAAGTGATTTGCTTTTCATCTTTGTACAATTAGTCAAATTTTTAATCTCACTATATTTCTATAGTCAAATTAACTTAATAGTCACCCCCTCCTTGTTTAATCAAGTTTAATAAAGGAAATCAATATAAAAGCAATTAATAAAGAAAATCCATAATATCGAAACTTTGTTCATAAACATGATAAACAGTTCATCAAAAGTGAAATTGAATCAACCAAATTATGATTCAACAATCAGACCATACAAAACAGAGATTAAAACTTAACATCACACCTTCAATTAGAACTAATCGTACTCGGAGAACAACAGAATGGGTAAGCTTTACGCAGATGCTCCAAACGACGTAGTCACGACTTGCAATTTCAAAGCAAAGGAAAATTGGAAGCAGGACGAAGGTGAAAAGCAATTGGGCTTTGTTTTCTCTCCTTTGACCTGTGCAAAACACACAAAGTGAGTGAAACAGAAAAATAAAATCGGAGTCCAAACCAGCCGGCGTGGCCACGGCGGTCAGGGCTCAACGGCGACGGCCCAACGATGTCGGTGGCAGGGGCCTCGTACGACGGAGGCGTAGCTGCGAGCGTGAGTGAGTGAGAGTCTAGCTAGGGTTGGGAATTTTTTGTTGGGGAGAAAATTTTAATTTTCGACGGCTGTTGGAAATATTTAAATTTATCGCTAAATTTTGTCGATAATTAGAAAATTTACGGAATTTAATTCGTCAATAAATTCAGTCGGTAATTCGAAAATTTCTTGACGAAATTTAATCATTCAATAAACTCTATTGTTAATTTAAATATTTCTGACAAAATATTTTTCACAGAAATTATTCAGTCCGAAATCATGATTTTTTTTTAGTGTGTCATTTATATGGCAAAGGATTTATTTCATCTAAGAATACGTGCTCCAATTCTTCTATATAACACAATTCATCCATCACCGCCGATATAACACGAGTAACGGAATCAGAAACAAACTTAGAACATGGGCAGAGAATAAATACATAAATAGAGATGCAAACTCAGTACAAACGACAAAAGCTTTGATGGCCATCACCCACCTTACTAAGGGAAAACCAATTTTCAGTCATGTACGTAATACAATTTTAATGCCTTGGCCTTTTTCTTTAGACAAGATTCAAATAGTCTTGCAAATTCGTAAAGTTTGAACTTCTCATTATTAAGATAAAAAAAAATATTCTTTTTAAATTTTGATTAGTCAATATAATAAGTTATGAAAAATTATCCATGTTTTCTTCTTATGTATTCCTTAAAATATTACATATGAAAAATAATACGGAAACCTCTTAAATTCAGCTATGACCCTTCATTCATCTCCTTCAGAAAACTTTTCAAATTTAGCATCAAACTGTTCCTGAAAGGAAATCCCAGTTCCATAAGAAATTCGCAAATGGGCTTGGCCACGTAACAAGTTGCTTTGCAGCGTATTACTTTCTGCACCCGGTTTTTTTCTTCCTGTGCCCCATAGAAAAGTTAAAACATATGGAATGAACAAAAATGTCCTTAGGACTATCTTTTGGGTTCCGAAACAGCTCTTCCGTAAGCATATAGGTATTTCGAAGTACTATTTTTTGGGTTCCAAAAAAATAAACCCAAAACAATGTAAAACGAGTTGTCGAATAACGAATCTGAAGTATAAAGCAAGAAACTTGTCCTTACGGAACACACTATCCAAAATTATGAAATTAAGTAATCTGAAGAACACTTGTTTTTGAAAAACATAATCTGAAACTATGTTTGCATAATCTTGGAACAACCAATCTAGACATAATTCTAAATTAAGCTTTCCAAATTACTTAATCAGGAATGGCACAAACAAATTTCACTATTTTGGATTTGTGAATTAAAAAAAAAAACCATATCTGAAAAAAAAAATTGTGCAAGGTCTCATGGCACAAAAAATGATGGTTGCAGGGAGACAAGAATGTCTGCTGGAACATGAATTTTGCTTTATATGATTTTTCTTCTTCTTTGCTAGTTTTCAGCACTTAAAATTTTCTTCCTATTAAGCTTTAGCAAATTCTATGCAAGATACTTTCAAGAATATCTGAAGTGTGTTGTGGGATATATTAACTAAGAGGTGCTTGGAATTAATCACATGTATAAGCATCCAGCATACAAGAGATTTGAAATGTGTTTCTATTTCTCAAGAACATTATTTCCTACTATAAGAAACACTTGCTCTATGGCTAAGAAAATTTGTAACACTAATTTTTTCCTTTAAGTGTTGCAGGCTTGCATTGAGAATTCCCCATATGAAGGTCCTTTTAAAAAAAGTGTTCATGCATGGTGCTATGCTCATTTTGAGCTAAAGAGATGGAATCGTGGAGTGCCTTTACGCAGCGAGATCGGTTTTGTCAAGGTGTTAGAGTTGCAATGTTGACACCGCCAGATAAACCAGAACTCAGAGCAATCTAGGAAATATGAGTTGTTGTCACCACAAAAAAGGAAAGGGGAATAGAAAAGGGAGGTGAGCGCCCAGCACAAAGGGGAGGGGGAAAGATGAGGTACATTAAGGTTTGAGACAAGGGTATTTTTGTCTGTTCAACTTGTTTTTAGTTTTCTATGGAGTGCATGAAGCAAAAAATGGGTGCTTGAAGTAGTAGCCCTTTTGCAACATCTAACATCAATCGTTCAATTAACGAAGTTGTGTATTTAATGGGCTAGACCCTTTTTACTTAGGTTAAAGTCATAAAAAGTGGTATTAAACAGTACCAATATTAATCCCTTGCATAGCCTTATTTGTCCAAAGAATGAAGAATGAGCCATGGGAATTGCTATTCCCACCCTATTTTCCTAAATATACTCCCTCTTTAAGAAAATCCAAAATGTCAAATATATCCAACCTTATCTTCCCTCACCCCCTTATTTTCTTAAAACTAAAATTCTCCCGCTCATCCCCTCCCTCTCTCGCGCCTCCCTCTCTCACTCTTTAGTCTTTCCAACATGCCATTAATAGAACTAGATGCTTGCTTCATCTTTTCCTTTGTCAATGTCTCATTGTGTGAAAAAGTAATTTCCATCTCAAGATATACTTCTACCAAGTCCCCTGGATTTCTTGAGAGTGAATAGGCAATTTAGTCCCTGAGATTGTACCCATTTTGCATATTAGTCCCTAACTTAATATTAAATTCAAAATAATTCCTATCTTTGCATAAGTGTTGCAAAATAGTCCTTCCGTTAAATTTTAAAGTAACGTCGTTAGTGAGGTCAATTTTAGTGTCACGTGGACTATCCAACGTGGCACTAAAGGATGACGTGGCATGACACGTGGACGTGCCTCATAAAAGATGTCACGTCATTTAATGATAACAAAACGAGTAAATAGGCAATTTAGTCCCTGACTTTGTACCCCTGTTGCATATTAGTCCCTAACTTAATGAAAAATTCAAAATAGTCCCTATCTTTTGCATAAGTGTTGCAAAATAGTCCCTAACTTAAAAGATGCCAGAAATCATACTTAAAGTGTCCATGCATTGCAAAGGTTGTGCCTTGCACGATTTCTAGCAACGCAGATTCCTCCTTGGATTCCTTGTCATCTTTTGATTCCTCTGGTTTTTTCTCTTCTTCTTTCTTTTCTTCTTCATTTGCTTTTTTCTCCTCCACTTTGTTTTCCTCTGGTTTTTTCTCTTCCTATTCAAAACACAAAAAAAAAATCAGAACCCAAAATGATACATTGATGGTAATTGAAGAAAAAAAAAGAGGAAAAGAGAATGGTTATGCAGACATCGCCCATTGGTGTTGACGGCTACAAAGATAAGGTTGTTGCTGTGGATTTTTGGTTCTTTTTATTTGTGCAAATGTGTGTGGGTTCTTTTTCGTATATATGCTTCAATTGGTTCAAAACCATCAAATTTGAAGAAGTCACTCATTCTATCATCATCAAATGACGTGGCACTAAAATTGATCTCACTAATAGCGTTACTTTAAAATTTAACAAAAGGACTATTTTGTAATACTTATACAAAAGATATGGACTATTTTGAATTTTTCATTAAGTTAGGGACTAATATGCAACAGGGGTACAAAGTCAGGGACTAAATTATCTATTTAGTCGTTTTGTTATCATCAAATGACGTGGCATCTTTTAATAGGCACGTCTACATGTCATGTCACGTCATCCTTTAGTGCCACGTTGGATAGTCCACGTGGCACTAAAATTGACCTCACTAACGGCGTTACTTTAAAATTTAACGGAAGGACTATTTTGCAACACTTATGCAAAGATAAGGACTATTTTGAATTTAATATTAAGTTAGAGACTAATATGTAAAATGGATACAATCTCAAGGACTAAATTGCCTATTCACTCGATTTCTTGATATTGTCTCAGGAATATTCATGTCCTATAAAAAAAAGGAAGAAACAATAAATAAAGGTAAATAAAAATTAAGAAAAATGAAAATAAAAATAAGATAAAAACAAAAATAAATATTATTATGCATTGTAGATAATTGCAAATATTAATGGAATTTAACTCATTTGATAAAGTATGCTGTGTGAGTTATTATAAATTTTTTATATTTATTTTTTAGGATAAAAGAAGATAATTGCAAATGAAACCAATATTACTGACTATAGTCCCTTACAGTAGCACCAAAAACTTGATGTACCGCAAGCGCATGATCTTGTTTAATAGTATAAAAGATTATCTCCTCAAGGGCTATAACAATGCTAAATTATTTGCAATATTTTTTTTTTTTTGACATAGTGAGAAATAATTATAATGTTATATGAACATTAATTAATTTAAATTGGAAAAGTGAGAAATAAAGTGAAATTATAGAATGGGAAAATTCAAAATTATAAATGGGTGAATTATTAAGGGGGAATGATTAGGTTTTAAAGATTATTTCTTTATTATGTTAGATTTATTTATGAGTGAATTTTCCTAATTTAGTGATTGGTTTCTTTTAGAATCATGATAATGTACTTGATTAGATTAATCCTTATTAATTTTTTGTAATAATTAAATCTCATAAAAATTAAGATTTATGATAATTCAAAGAACCCCAAATGGTGAAAACTACTTTGGTGATTTGAATCTTTAGGTTCCATTTTATAATTTATAATGTTAAAATTCACCTTTCGATAACTTCCATAACATATAGGATAATGTGAATAAGAAGAAATCAAATTAATAATTACAAATAATTTCTAAAATTTATTTAAAAAAATTCTCTCATTATCAAAAGGAAGCAAATACACATTAAACTCTAAATTGTTAGAAGAACTTTATATATATATATATATATATATATATATATATATATATATATATATATATATATATATATATATATATATATATATATATATAGTTTCTATTGAACTTCTAGATTGTCTTCTTCCTTGATCTCCAACTTTTATGACAACTCTCTCCAAGATGAGACTCTCTTTCCAGTATCACAACAGAATACATTCCATAAAGGTGTTTATTATTATTATTAGTCGTATTATCCTCTTAATATATCCTACTTTTTCTTTTATATCTTAAACTTCTCATTAATGCAATTTGGGCTCAAAGGATTGATGACAATTTAATATTTTTCTCCTCAAGTCTATTATTCAAATTTCTTAATCTTGAAATTTAGAGGATATACCTCATTCGTCTATACTCCTTCAATCCAAATTCATTACTACAGCTCATATGCAAATAAATAAACAAAGAGTTAGTTAAGTAAACAAAAAAATATAAAATAAAGTCTTAGAAATCTACATCTACATAAATATGAAAATCCTGATCTTAATAATATATCCATAATAGAGCTGTCAAAACGGGTCAACCCGGTCCATGTGGGTTGGCCTGCAACGGATTGAACTAAAAATGGGCTAGTCCAGCTTAGCCCACTTTTGTGTGGGCTAATAAAATGTCAGCCCGGCCCGGCCCACCACGGGTTGGTGGGTTATGCAGGCTGACCCACTTTTTTGCCTTTTTTAAAAAAATAATATTCCAAACAACTTAAAATAAAATTCAATATAAAAATCAAACAAAATCAAATATAAACATTCAATATTAAAGTGATTGAAGTCTTCAAAATAAACATTCACCATTAAAATAATTGAAATTTAAATGTCATCAAAAATAAATTTCTAAACTATTGAAATTAAACATTAGAGTCATGGACTCTGAAATCCAGAATAACTTCCTCTTTTTTCTCAACATCACCATTACAAAAATAAAAAATAAACAATATCATTAATAAGTCAAATAAATAAAACAACACATATTATTGTTATGATTATTTTAAGAACAATTCTTGTTATGCTTTTACCCATTACTTCATATTGATTATGTGAGTGAGAAATTATATAAATGTGAAATTTACTCACATTATTGTTATGATTATTTTAAGAACAATTATTATGATTATATGCTATAAAACTATACTCATATCTTTGATGATTTCAAAGTTAAGTTAATTATTTTATATTTTACTCTTTTTACTTATTTAAATATTAATAAATATGAAATATACAGGTTATAAGAAAATATATGATAAATTACTTTAATAAATCATAATATTTGATATATTCTATTTTATGATGATAACCCCATGAAAAGATTGATCATCAATATGTATAATTTTAAAAGATATTCATAATACTTACAAATTTCATTAATAATGAATTATTTATAATAAATTATAAAATAATAAAAAAATTATTTTATAAATATTTTATAATGCAAAAGTTTAATGAATTTAAATTTAAATAATTATAAATTTATATTTACTATTTTCTTTTTAATTTATACACATAAGGAGCAAATCATAGAAATTTTCAATAGGCTTAAATATGTTTGAAGATAATACCTGCTTAATTAATAATAATAATAATAAAATAAAAATTTAATTTCTTAACAATTATAAATTTATAATAATAATAAAATAAAATAACATATTATTTAAATTTGGTGGATTGACGGGCTGGCCCACCAACCCACGGGTTGAACCCACCTAACCCATGGATTAAATGGACCGAGTTAAAAAAAATTGTCTGTATCGATTTTTAAAAAAATTGAGCTCGGTCCACCTCTAGCCCACAGTGGGTCGGGCTGACTCATGGGCCGGAACCCATTTTGACGACTCTAATCAATAACATGATCTTTCACATGCATTAAGAATAAAATTATTTTTATGAAAAAAGTGAAAATAAATGCAAATTTACGAGACTTGAATCCAAAAATGAAAATTTTCAAATTGAAATTAAATTGGGTAAAAATATAAGGATAAATTTTTAATTCAAGTCCCAATGATGTACTTATTTATTGTATAAAATTCATGATTTTCGTATGGTACGAATAAGATATAAACTTGTAAAGTACTTTACATGATTCATGGAGATTAAGAGAAAAAAGTAAAACAAGTCATGAGGTGAATGAAAATGATGACGGTTTGGGTTATTTTTGTTCTGCAATTGGTGTAAAAAATGAAACAAAATCTGTAACGTTCTTCAACTTCCGATTCTCTCGCATGCCTCAGTGACCGATTTTTTCGATCACCCAAACATGGTTCACGTAAGCTGTATGTAAGCTTTCTCTCTCCCTCCCCCTTCCCTCCCTCTCTCTCGGAACTTCCGTTGCCATTGCCATTGACAACCAACCCATCCCTCCTCCATTCTACACACGTTTACTTGTGAACCTTATTAATTAAATTATTATATTAGAGTTCATTGTTTGTGTGAGTTTCTATATCCTTCCCTGTATTTTTTTCTCCTGTTAACTTTTTTTAAAATTTTCCACCTTCTTCCTTTCACTTTGTCAGCACAGAACACATTGATAAAAAGGTATACGAATGATGAAACTGCATGTTATTGTTGGCCATTTTGTTTCTTGTATGATTATTATTATTATTATTATTATTATTATTATTATTATTATTATTATTATTATTATTATTATTATTCAGGTTCCTTCATTGGTTTTGAGATATGATAGGATGAAGATCCTTAATCGATTTCAATGTATACGGGACAAGTGTGCATGTGTGCATGTATCAAGATGAACATATCTTGCAACATGTGAAATTTCTATCTAGGAACATGCAATGCAATTTCTTCTAGGAGAATCTATTTTGTATTTTGTTCACACTAGAAAATACCAATCGTAGAGTCCTAAAGTCAAAGAGAGCCTTAAGAAACAAAATCTTTTTGTAAATAGTTAGAGGGATAATTAATGTTAGTGTGATGTGATATTTAACTATGCATGTATATGTAATGTGTAGGATGGGCAGGGTAAAGCTAAAGATAAAGAGGTTGGAGAACACCAATGGCCGCCCAGCAACATATGCCAAAAGAAGAAATGGAATTATGAAAAAAGCTGCTGAGTTATCTATACTATGTGATATAGATATTATACTCCTCATGTTCGCACCAAATGGAAAGCCATCATTATGTAGGGGGAGGTGCAGGTAAAGTCTAGCATTCAAATTGTGTCATCATATAATATATAGTGACATTCATAGTTATGTAATATTAGGGCATCCAATTATATGAATTTTTTTTTTCACAACAAAATAGAATATTTCAGTAGTAAGTTTGGATTTTCTTTATCACACGATGTACTTAAAACAAACCAGAATAATAGTACACATTATAAAACATTTATTCCAACCGGTGCCTCAAAGTTGCATAACAAGAATACCACAAGTATGATGAACTATAAAGAAAGTTGCATCCTTTGACCCCTCAAAACAAACAATAGCCCAACAAAGTCATAAAATGTTAATCTAGTAGCCAAACCAGAAACAACGGTATTTTATTAATGAGATTATCGAAGCTACATCAGACAAAAGTATGGTTTGATGCATCATGTATAGAAAGAAAAACCAATTTCCTTCATTTTTTATTTGATCCATGTCCATGATATAAACTTGACATTGTCAATAACAAAAGTCAAGTCAGTGGTCTCATTACAAAAAAAAAATGTGATTTTGATGTGTCCATATGGACCAAACTACTACCAACCACACCACCCACCAACCTTTCGCATCCTTGTTTCTGTAATAGGTTTTAAACTCCATCCAAAAGTTTTTATTTTTTACAGTGCAGGTAAATGCCAAAGCATTTTAAAGAACTTTGCCCCATTTACCTCCCCATAATTGTGTAACATATCATAGACATGCTTTACCACATTTATGCTCTGAATTGTTGCGCCAAGCCCAATCATCTATTTTTTCTTTGTTGGTCCACAATTACCAATGTCATCCCACATATGAGTTACCAACTCATTCTCTCACAAAAGCAGTCCCTCCTCTAACATAGCTATCAACGTCACTTATTTCTCCTCCACACCCCCATCTTGGCAATGGTTGCTTGTTTTTGTTCAGACTTAGCATATAATCTCTCATATTTTATAGACAAAGTAAAGCAACTAGTCCCTCTAGCATGCAAAAAGCTCATTGAACCTCTGTTTCCCAAAACTCTTGTAATCGTTTTTGTGAGACCCCCTCCTTTATCTCACAAGTTTTAATTAAATCACACCATTATTGAGATCCTCCCAATGTCAAACCCCCTAGTAAGCAACCATTTAAATTCAAACATCATATTTACCTTCTAAGGCACTTCCCCATAAACTTTCTCAAATTTCAATCTCCAAATCCACTTTCCTAACATAGCTTTATAAAATAACTCAAGAATTTTTATACCCAATCCACCTTTTTCATAGGAGAACACACTTTATCCTAACACACCCAACTCACTCCCCCCCCCCCCCCCCCCCAAAGAAAACACCTTTGTAATTTGTTTAGAATAAACAACACATTTTTTGGAGCTCTAAAGAAAGATAAAAAGTTCAAAGGAATATATGTTAATACTGACTTGATAAGACATACTCCCCCACCAAAAGAAAGGTTCCTCCTCTTGCAAGGAGTCAATTTCTTGTACATCTTATATCATTCTAGAATTCAAAATAGTGGTCAATCTAAGAACCTCTATTTCTTCCAAATGAATACCTATCAAGTTACTCTTCATGAAGTTAACTTTCAAGCCTAAATCAAGCTCAAAGCATTTGAGAATCGCATTCAAAGAAGCGACATTACTCACATTTGGATGAAGAAAGAGTGAAATTTTTACTACTTTATTTCCCACCTCTATAACTAAAATTAGGCATTTCCTCTCTGATTCCTTCACTAACCTACTTAGTCTTTATGTAACCAAGATAAATAAGAAATGAGCTAAGGGTCTCCCTGCACCAACCACTTTTGGATATGAAATTCATGTGTAGGACTTCCATTCACAAGGACAAATATAGTTGATTGGAGCTAACCTTTAACCCACATGATCCAAGTTTCATAGAAACTCATCCTATGTAGCATGTATATGAGGAATTCCCATCTATTTGAATCATAGGCCTTCTTAAAGTTTGCTTTAAACACACAACATTGTTGTCTTGACATCTAATGTGCTTAGTAATAGTTTGGCTATCTTAATTTGTGTACTAGGAGATTTGGGCCATAAGAAAAGTAACAACAAATACCTATTTGTGTAGATATTTCGGAATGGTTTTTTTTTAATTCTTTTACTGCTTTATGTGGTAAAATTGAGAGGAATTTTAAGAAAATTTATAACCAATCAATAAAAGTTAGTTTTTAAGTTGTGAAGGAGTTATGTGATTTAAATCATTTGATTTAATCTAGTTTTTTCAATTCTTCTCAAAATGTCCTAAGGTCGGATTAGGAATTTGAAGCTTTGAACCCTAGGTTAAAAACTAAAGAATTTGGGTTGACTTCATGGAAATCTGATATCCAATGGACCGAAACATTGAGAACACTTTCAAATACAATTATTGTTGGACATTGCTTTTAGCTTTTAATTGTTTTTTTTTTAACTTATCATATATAGTAAATTTAGTTTTTTTTTCTTCATAATAACTACTTTAAAGGTCATCACAATGATAATTTATTATTGGTTGACAATATATAAATAGTTATTGAGAATGTTTGACAGTTAAACTCATAAATTTGATGAGAATGCATTGATAATATGAAGGCATTTTACATTGTTATTTAATAATAAATTGTTATATATAGTAAAATTGTTAATTTTTATAATAATTACTTTAAAAGTTATATATAAGATAACTTCTAATTTGTTAATAGTGTAAAGTGTTTAAGTTTGCTTAAAATTTTTCTTTTTTGTTGTCCTTATTTATGATCTATCATTGGAAAAATTATATATTGATATTTTATAACCTTATCAACTTCCTAATTATTTATGATCCCTCTTTGGTGGATTTAGTAACTTTGAGGAAGTTATTACGAAATTTGGTCAACTAACTCCCCAGGAAAGGACAAAAAGGTGCAATTAAACTCCTTTCACACACACATACACACATTCATATAATGTATTTTTTCACAGTAATATAATAATTTAACAAAGTGTTTTCCAATTAATTGCAACAGGAAATTAGAGACTCTTGAGGTAAGTATTTTCTTACAATGCAGTGTCCATAACCCATATCGTGATATACATGGTTCTTTTTCTCTTTTTGAAAGCATTTATTGTTAAAATTATCATGCTTCTTTTTAATGAGTTGAGTTCATTTGAGAATTTAGGCATTGAAGAAAACGTTTAAGAAGTTAGATCATGATGTAAATGTACAAGAATTTTTTGGTACAAGGTATGTCATTCTTGCACTATTTCAATTATTATTCTTTTAAAGGATTTGGTTATTTATATAAGTTCGAACTCTGAAACATTTTTTTTTCTTTGTTTGTTACAGTAGTCAAACTATTGAGGTACCCGCACAATTAAATCATTGGTTACTTTGTTCATTTATAGGGTCGTTGTTATGTATCACTAACTGACATTGGGCAGGATTTGAGTAATCAAGCCAAGCTATTACAAACTCAAATTTTTGGAACTCATAAGAGATTAAGGTGAATATTTTCTTTTTAATCTATGTTTTAATAAACGGTGGCTATCCTTAGGCTGCAACTACAAGTTATTCTTACAAATTAAATAATTAGCTTAAAAGTCATGCTAAGGATGATTTCTGATTGGTTGATAAAGTAAAAACTTTTATATTTACCGCAGATGCCTATTGAACTCTTTATGTATAATTTATATATATAACTACAATGTAAGCCAATTACAAATCACATGTATGGTAAGTTGGTTGACTATTATTATAACCTTAAAAGGCATACCAAAGATGATTACTAATTTATTGACTACACTAGTAATGCA
The DNA here is from genome assembly GCF_000004515.6 of Glycine max. Classification (NCBI taxonomy): domain Eukaryota; kingdom Viridiplantae; phylum Streptophyta; class Magnoliopsida; order Fabales; family Fabaceae; genus Glycine; species Glycine max. The sequence goes on along the minus strand of NC_038256.2, from coordinate 4,657,147 downwards.
TACCTATTAAACTCTTTATAAATAAATAATATGTGCACTAATAGTGTAAGAATTTTTACGTCATCCAAATTCCAAATACAAATTATCATACATAATAAGTTGCTTTACTTTAATAATAATTATTTGAGAAGTCATATACAAAAATGATTTTTAACTAGTTGATAAACGGAAAACTTTTATGCAAACACCGCATGCCCATTAAACTTTTTATGACTAAATGATACATGCCTAATAAGTTGGTTGACATTAATAATGGCTACCTTAAAAGTGACATCAATGATTATTTTTATTAGTTGATTGTGTAAAAACTTTTATTTTGACATTGTATTCCTATTTCGTTCACTATGAATCAATATATGACAGTGTAAAATATTTTTACCCTGTCATCTAATTGCAAACTACCATGTAAGTTAGTTGACTTCAAACATTTTCTTATTAAACTCCTTATTTATTATTGGATTATATAGTCATTGGACAGAATTTGATAAAATAAACAGTGTGGATCAACTAGGACGGATGGAAAATTCGCTCAGGGAGTCACTTGATCAAATTCGAACCCATAAGGTATACATTGTATTATCCCATACTCGTTCTTCTTTTCCAAATATACTTTTATAAGTTCAGTTTATCATTATGGTTCTAAGGTAATAAATAATTTTCTTTATGGTTTATTGTTGATTAATACTAAGAAATCTATTTGTTATATTTAGTTGTTATCTTGTCTATCTAGATAAATTGGCTGAAAGGATCAAAGAATCAAGGAAAACATACAATTTCAATCCTTATGGGTGTCAATAAAAACATCCATAACAGTTTCAACAAACTAAGAAAATAGGGCAAACCGAATAAAAGTGCATAAAAAGAAGCAACATAAATATGTTTTTCAATTCAAAACCCTCCAAAGTTTATAGAACTTAGTAATAAACGTTGTTTGTTGGACCAAAACATTATAGAAAGATATTTTATCCTCAATATTTTATTGTTTATAAGCTTTTCATTGTATTTCATGTCTAAAATCTTAGCTTGATGTGGCAGGAAAATGTAAAAAAGCAACAACAACTTGTTTCACTGCAATGCAATAACCAGGTAAAAAAAATTAGGTGATAATTATTTTTTTCCAAAATCGGTTTCACTGTTATAGACAACGGAGATTGGCCTAAAGTATTTTTATCTTCCAGTTGAATGAGATGAATATTCCCTTCAGAATGACTGCACAACAACTCCAACCTCTATCATGGATTGTCAATGACAACGACCAAAATATAGTTTTACCTGAAGACTCAAACATGTTTCTCCACAAGTGAGTTATTTTTCTAAGAGGAGTGCAAGAAACATACTCTCTATCACACATCATCTTATTGGTTAATGTTTATTGGAAATTACAAAATTAAGGGTGAGACTCGTTTAATGAGAAGTAAAGTTCACTAAAAACTTTAATTTCCAATAAATTCCAACCACTAGTAGAATACTAAAAGAATATGTTAGAGAGTGTGTTGTTAGTATTTTTCTTTTCTAAAGTAGACTTATATTTAATGATGAAGTATTTATTCTTAGACATTCATCTTAGTTTGCTAAACCTATTTGTGTTTGTTATTAATCATTATTGAAGAATATTTTATTGCAAGGATGTAAAGTGATTGATTATCTTATGGTATCAAACTCAATTATCTAATTAAAACAATGTTTTAATCCAAATTATCAACACCTTGTTTTCTTCTACATATGAATTTATATAAAGGATACACAATAAATGATGATGATGGTTTATAACTATTGAATTGATCTTTGGGGTTGCATTTTGTAACCTTTTATTTGCCTTATCGTCAGAGATGTAGAGGGATCTGTAAGTTCATCTTTTGGGAGTTATGACAATTATTTTGGCTCAAGTATCAAAACTGATATGTCAAGCTCAACACAAGAAAATGGGGTCCTTAGTGACATGAGCAATATTGCCCCTATGAGACTCCAATTGAATGGGCAGTTTCCATGTCTTCAATACAATTTTAATTTACTAAACAATTTGAAGTTTCAACCAAGTGTAGAGATTAACCCACATGAAAATCATGTAGATTATCATGTGAATGAAGGCTTTGAAGCACCTAGATCGAGTTATGATTCTAACAATCACCATGGTTGGGCTTCCACATCAGGGTCTTGTGGTATTACTATGTTTGAAGAGCAATTATATGCCCAGGCAAGCTTCACTAAAGTGAACATTGACTTCACATAACAATAGCTTTTTTATTTGATTATTTTTCTAGCTTTCTTGTTGTGATAATTGCAACTTTTGATAGCCAACTAGAAACATTAGCAACTTACAAGAGAGAAAAGTGTAATACAAGAAAAAGGCTTTCTAATTTATATTTCTTGGCCCACAAGCTTCATAATTTTTGTGTACAAATTTCCTATTGTTGAGTGTATATGAGTTACCATTTTTTTAATATGACAACAACAATATTATACCATATCCTAAGAGTTATTCTAGACTTTTTTGCTGATGATACAACTTGACATCTATTTATTTTGTTTGTTCTATTATTTTAAAAAAATATTCAGGTTGAATAGTATGTGACATTATGTTGTTATACCCAAACAAGTTCTAAATATAGAATCTAGAAGCAATTTTCTCATATCTTTTGCATAGTCTATCAATTCAAATTCAACTTGGCTAAACCGGTCAAATAGTCAAAGTTGGTAAATTGACATCCAATAATTGATGCAATGTGCTTGAAATTGAAAATCCTTCCATGTTACATATGTATATGTGTGTTTGCCACTTTTTCTTGTGGCTTCTAGTTAATACTTTAAAAATACAACTATAGTCATTTTAGCTCATTCAAATTAGCAAATAAGTAGAATAAAAATTTAATGTTATTAAAAATACATCTTTAGAGTATTTATGACTTATTTTGTCTCTTTCTATATAATAAACAAGGCAAAGGATTACATCCTTAAAGAACCTGTTTTATGGATAATCTTTTCTCTCTGTGAATTTGAAGATTTTTAGTTAAAATAATATTCAAATTGTATAATAAATTAATAATCATGTGGTTTTTTTCTTTCTTTGGTTGAATCTTTGCTATCTATGGGTTTCTTAGGCCCCTGACTTGCTGCAAATAGATCTGATAGTAATGGTCCCTCACCTTTATTTTTCTCATAATTGTTTGAGGTTCATATCACTTCATATCTCTTGTGGTTTTCAATACTAATACATTATTCTTGAAACATGGCATAATTGTCTTATACCTTATGAATCAAAATATATTTCTTAATAGGTTGATTGAAGAATTAAGAGATTTGTAAGAATTTTCATTGGAATTAAACACAATATACTATGGAAAATTTCTTCTAGGCCCTACAAATAACTTATGCACCCCATATTCTTATTTCTGAATTTGATGGCACTAACTTAGAGTCCAAACTTTACTTATAAACTTCAATTTTTTGAGTGCAGCAACCAAACTGATTCACTATGGTTTTGGCCATCCATCTACCATCAAGGTTGCTAGAGAACTTCAACCACATTTGAGAAACTTCACATCCTCGGAAAATTTTGCCTCAATGATGAGTTTTATGCAAATATAGGAAGTAACCAACAAATTTTTCTGTGGCCTCAGTCAGCAGCAAAGCCTACCTTGAAACCATTCATTTGCTGATTAGGATGAATCAATGAAAAGGCAAAGAAATGTTATATTAGATCTTCTTAATAATTACCAATAATAGGTTATTTTGGTTGTTTCTACTTCCACCTTATAATATCATGAGTGTGAAGGTTGCTAATGCATGAAAGCATGCCACATTTTTCTTCTTCTTTTACATGTATATAAAGACTAATGGAGACACAGGTGCTATCACACATATGTGTCCACATTTCTATTTTTCTATCACATTTTTTTTTGCATTAAAATTATTTTTTATTTCAATTTATCGTATTCTACATTAATGTGTGTTGCAATAGTATAAATAAATAGAATTATATACAGAGAAAAAAAGTTACAAAATATTGCACTCATAAAAGTCAAAGGAAAATATTATTAATGTGCAATACTACAATAATTGTTAATCATAGATCTTCCTTAATTGACAAACCAAACAATGCATGCATTTTAGAATAATCTTTAGCTTCCCTACAATTTCTGTAAACAAAAGTCAATTTTATCATTATTTTTAGTTAACCTGTAAAAAAACATACTAATGAACCAATAATACTAAATTTGAATAATTATTTACCTTTGAATGATTTTTCTTAAATGTTGTAGAACACATTGTTAACTCCTTGACAAGTGCACTAGTTCATCCAAGTAGTAATAAAAATGGTAAGATCGAGTGTCGAGTCCACAGGGATTTTGACTGTACTCAGAGTTCGTATATGTTTAATTTTAAGCAATTAATGAATTGAATTGGATGTTTGTTGAGTAACAATGCATAATTGTAAATACGACATAAATTAACTTACAAAGCAAAGCATGTGCAAGGGTGAGAAAACAAACACTCAGAGCAATGAAGCGATGGTTGGTATAAAATTACGGACATGTTGGGGGCTCAGCCTACCAAAACTACTCTTGATGCAACATTACGGATTTTTCTCTATTTAAATGTTAATTTGATTATTACCTACATCCCCTAGCCTACTCTAATCGTGATTCCCCACGTGAGAGAGCCTAAATCAGCTCATTTCACTCATAATCCCTTAAGAGTTACATTGAATAATTTGCATTATGAAAAAGGATGCATAAATCAGGCTAAACAATACCATTCTATCCCTAGAGATGAATTACCTAGATGTTCTTTTTAAGTTCTTAAAATATAAACATTTTCAATGTCTAAACCCTAAAACACTACATTAGCATGGATGATCAAACCACAAACATGATAATAAGCACAAAAAAGAAACAGTAATATCAAAATAACATTAAATAGATAGTTAGAATCATTACATCAAGAGTGTTTTGTTGTTGAGCTCCCTACAATGTTGGGTTTAGTCTCTCACTGTCATGAGAGACTTACAAATACAAAAGGGGTAAGAGGAAATGGAAGAGAATGGAAAAGAATAGAAGAAAAATGGAATGAAATGTTGCTCCCAATGAGGCATTTCTCCTCCAATAGAATTTTTCCCTCTTTTCTCCATTGTCCAATGGCTACCTAGCTTCTTTTTGGATGTCCAATGGCTGAGTGCCAAAAATATCTCCTCTTTTTTCTTTTAATGCAACACCGTCATGTTTTATTGAAATTGACTTTGCGCTAAGCCAAATGCGTGTGTTGAGCGCACATGTCCAGTTGACTTAAGTGACCACGTGCTAAGCAGCAGGGCATGCCCTTGCACGTGATAACTAACTTCCAAGGTGACTTCTTGCGCGAAGAAAGATTTTTGCACCATGATTCATTCATTCACTATACTAAAGGAGTGGAAAGTAAAACCAAGAATACTTTTTACTTATAAATATGCTTACACATCAAATGCTAAATCTGTTCTTTTCAATTGGACTCTCTTATTTATTTTTTACCATTAAGCAAGCATCATACATATTTTCATCTTTCAAGTCATCCAATGTTATGTTTTTTCAACATTTGCAGAATTTGGGTAATAGAAATGGAATTTGAACTCCTTTAAAGGGTATAGTTCTTTTTCTTAACTATTAATAGAAAATTTCATACACAGAAAAAGGTTATTACTTATTAGCCTCTATGACATGATTGAAAAATCAGAAAGAAAAAAATGATAAAGATACACACAAAGGGAAGTGTAGGTGTGATAGGTAATAAAATTTACAATTTTGATAGGAAGATAGAGATACAGAGAAAATAACAGTATCAAACAGGTGTTTATAACATATGGGTGGGTGGCTATAACAATGAGAGTGGCATATTTATTTTTTTATTCTCAAGGTTCCTCTTACAAATTACTGTTCTATGAAATATTTCTTCCCTCAAATAAAAACCCTTCTTTTTTGCTTTCAACAAACAAATTGAGAGTAATAGGTAGGTAATCTCTTTGTTCCTACCATCCATCGAAGCAATTGGGTGGTTTTGGGTGGGATGATGTTTTTGTTTTTATGCTTAGTGGGATGATGTACATCGATATTTTTTTATATATTGGCTTTTCAGAATTATATGTTACTATTCACACAAGCAGGAGTAGAGTTTCATTTTGGAATAAATGTTTTCACAGTGGGGGAGGGGGGTATCATCATTTGTAAGTACACAGGTAGTTACTTTTGTGTACAAGTCAGGATTCTTATTCTTATGTGCTTTAAAGCTTTAACGTGTGAGTAGTTACTCGGGGTGGTTAACAAATATTTATACATCTCATCATTGTAAATAATGGTTAACCATTTTCATCTATGGATGTTTTTTTATTGTTATGTATGTAGATTATGTACTTTTTGTACCTTGTATTTATAAAATGCTTATTTGTAAGATTAAAAAAATGTGTCCCAACACTTTTTCAATCTTTTTTGTCTTTTTTTCTATTGGAAATTCTTTCATAATTAAAGTTGGTTCACATTCAAGTAAACATACAAATTCAAATACATAGGAAATTATGGAGCACTTTCCAAGGGTTTGGAATTGGTTTATTTGACCTTGAGACTTACACACTCCACTTAGGAAAGTGAAGATTGGAGTTACAAGCAGCTTTGTGAATGTAACTCATTTATTGACATCCACCGCTCACTCACTCTTAAAGGAAGCCACACCCCTCTCTCCTATAAATAGGGAGGCCTTTGAAGAGTTGGAGCATCTCATCTCATCCCATCCCATCCAAAGAGAAACACAACAAGAGTGATAGTAAGAAAGAGAGTTTTGTTAGAGATAGAGGGAGCAACATGAAGGCTAAGCTTTGCAGCTTGAAGAAATTTGGTCTTTTTACATGTCCAACTCTAAGTGACATTATGTAGAGGTAGAAAGATTGTTTCTAAAGTTAGAAACTTCTTCAATGTTTAAAACTCTTTGTTTTAATCGATTACAAGGCTGATCATAATCGATTACACAAGTGTCTGTAGCTTGTAGAGAGATTCTAGTTTCGGTTTAATCAATTACCAGTTAACTGTAATCAATTACGTAATTCAATTGAGACCATGTCTGGTTTTTCATGAGTCTCTGCTTTAATCGATTATTAGATAATCGTAATCGATTACTTCATTCTTAAAATTGTTCCCAGAAGTGATCAAGAACACTTTAATCAATTACATCAATAATCTAATCGATTACATAGTTCTTGAAAGTTTTCCAGATGTTGGGAATAACATTTTAATCAATTGAAATGATAATATAATCGATTACTTCTTCGAAATAATTGATTACATTGGATATTTAATCGATTACAGATAGCTATAACTATTTTCTCTATAAATAACCACCTTGTGTTCTCACCTTTATGAAGAAGGAAAAAGAGAGAAGAAAAAGTGCTTAGAATAAGTGTGAGATTCACAACTTCTAGACTTTGTTTTTTCTGAAGCTTTCATGGTAAAAAGTAAATTGTGAATTACTTGTGAGATCAAGAAGAGACTCATTCACTCAAGCAAAGGTTCTTGTGTGTGATTGATCAAGTTGTGTCTCTCTCTAACTCAAGTTTTTTGTGTGTTTTACATGTTGTTAGCATATGCATGAATTTCTGAAGGTGTGCTAGAATAGGTTTTTCTAGTTTGGACTAAGGGTAGGTTTCTCTTAGGCTCTTATTGACAAAGGACCCTAGGGTTGGGTACCTTAGTCTCTTTTTCTTGGTAGGAACTGAGATTGATTATGATTGCTAGTAAGAATTCTATATGCATAGCAAAAATCTAATTCAGTTTGGATTAGATAACTGGAGTAGCTTAGATAGAGATAAAGGGTGAACCAGTATAAAAATTGATATACATTTTCTCTTGATCTTATTTTTTTCTCTCATTGTATTCTTGATCAATTTGTTGAACATTAAAGAAAATATCTTTTTGAATAAAAACTTGAACAAAAGGATTTTGTGTTAAGGGTGATGGATTAAATATTGGTTTTAACAAAAGTTTGTGATATGATACTTGGAAAAGAAAGTTTTTCAAAACTCTCTTTTTTTATTTGATTTAGAACCAATTCACCCCCCCCCCCCTCCCCCTCCCTCTTGGTTTGTGAGTTTCATCATCTTTTTTCAAGTTCTAGTTTCCACCACACTTGGTGAGAGTTGAGAAAAATTATAAATCATCTTTGTTGAGTGAGGTTGAGAGATATTCTCTTGTATTGAAAGAGTCATTGTAATCATACTTTTAATAGTGGAGATATTTACTTTGATCCCATGGTTTTTACCTTTCACATTGAAAGAGTTTTTCACATTAAAAATTCTTAATGTCATCTTCTACTTTCTATTCTTGCTTTATTTTTATTCTCGCTAAATGTCTATTTTGAGTCTATAGAAAAGAAAATAGTGCAGGTGATTTCCAACATTTTCATAGGTTTATTTATTGTATTTTTATTCTTTCTTTCCTTTTTTCATTACTTTTATTTTGTTTGATATACGGTGTGTCATCTTCTTTCTTTTATTCCATAGTGACTAATTATGTTTTAATGTTTAAGTGTTCCTCGGTTTTTCTTTTTACTTTTTTGTTCGTCTACAATGTTCATTTTTTTTTCTCTTCTCTTATTCTTATGTTTAGGATATAGACGGTATATATTTGACTGTCTCAAGTTATAAGATTATTGTTTTCTATCTATTTTCATATCTTAACTTGCACCAAAATACAGTGTTCTTATTTTTATAAATTATATTGCTTCAAATTTTATTTTCTCATCCAAATTCTATTAGGTTTGTTTCAAGGAATTTTGATGATATTTTAAAAATCAATTTCCATGGAACAAGGCTTTTATCAACCAAATTTTGGTGATTAATTGTTTGTTGTTGTCTCTTTTTCTTTAATTCAGTTACTTTTCAAAAAAATTAATTGTTTTCTCTTCTTTTTTTTAAAGTTGGTATTTTTCAAAAGAATAAATTGTATCTTTTTTTTATTCAGTTATTTTTCAAAGAAAAAAAACTGTTATCGCATTGTTCTATGTTTTTCATTCAGTTCTTTTTTTAAAAAAATAACTGCTGTCTATTTTGTTTTTATTCAATTGCTTTCAAAAAAAAACTTGAGTGATTTCTACTAAGTAAAAATAAAGAATAATGTAACATTGATGTTGTATACTAGAATAATGAATTCATTGTTATATGATAGGGTCATTTCACTCACCTTTTCCTTTTTTCTCTATTTCAGGTTAATCAATGGAAGAGAAGGAATAATGCACCTTTTCTTTTTCCTTTCAATGCTTAATGGTGAATTATCAAATAGCTGCTTTGTATCTTTTAATTTATCTTCTTTTCTTAAGACTTAAATAACAGTTGTATTTATTTTATCTGAATTGTTATTTTACTTCTCGAATATATCTTAAAACATATAAATTGTATACATGTTAGTTTTTTGGGTGTCTAATTAAATTAATTACCTATTATATGTCTCATTCTATTACTATATTCCATCTTGGCTATTGTTATTGAGTTTTAAAGGTTATTTTGAAGTGGAAAGAAAATGATCGACAAATATTAAAAATTCCTACAAAAAAGCATTAGATTTGTTATCATGTCCAGCTACAACAAAAAATTATTAACATATGTTAGTTTATTTTTTTAACGTGTTTTTTTTAGAGAAACAACGTGTTAGTTTATTTTTTGAGAAAGAACAAAAGAGGGCTTTCGTGCAAATCTAATTATATATAGTGGAGCCATACATTGACAAACACGTGCGGCTTCGAAATAAAATACATATTTTTTTCCGATACATTTCTATTTTGTCTCAAATATGACCGATTTAAAACAGTGTGGATTAGTAGTGTTATTTTTAGAGAAACAATGTATTTAGTTATTAGTATACACAATTAAATTCCATTCTACATGTATGGTGAAATATTAAAATAGTATATATTTTAACAGATATTTTAAAATTAGTTTATTGGGTTATCTTCTAAATAGATTATTTAATTAATGAATAAAAAAAAGACTATTTACGTTAAATATCCTATTTTGCTCATTATCAAAAAAAAATCCTATTTTATTATCTATTAGATTAAGATCAGTTGGGTCTAAAAATTTAATAAATAATAACATTTTATTTAAAATCACAATAAAAATACATTTTTAAAATGCACAGTAAAAATACATAATACATTCTTTAAATATTTATTTTTTATTTTTTACAAGAAATTTTTAAAATGAATATCAATTTAATAACAAAATATTTTTTTTTTCTTTGATGATAGACTCCTCAAAGATCTTAAAAGGAAATGCATAGATAATTTACACTTTACAATTTCAATTGTAACATCTCATCACCCTAAAAATTAAGTAATGTGTATAGATAACATGTATTAAAAAAGTATACTAAAAATGTGATAACGCAATAAAAGTATAGACACACAAGCTTACAAACTTAGTTGACATCTTACCGAAGAAAAAATATTAAATTAAAATTAACATGCAACTCGATATACAATAAATAAATTATTACTATTAAATTATATAAAATAAAATACAGAGACACGTAGAGGCGACAACATATGTATGGCTCACTTCACATTGATTGCTTTTTTGTTGAGAACTCAAATTTGTATTTGCTTCTTGTAGATAAGTAGTGTTTAGTTTGATTATTACTTGGTCATAATGTGACGGCCAATGGACGTGACTCATTTTTTTACAAAGCATAAAGGATTTAATTTCCTTCGAATGGTGTTGGTCCTACGGATCGTGAATGGATTCGTCTCTGGCCTCTGGGCACGTCGGAACCGCATGAGTATTGTCATTTGTCACACTATGAAATTGAATACAATGTCTATTGTGTGGGCTTTGGTTGCAACATTGCTTTCTTACAAAACCCAAGTTCCCTTTTAACAAGTTAATTGCATAATCTAAAACTTATTGCACATGATGAGTGATTTAGTATACACATACTCTCCATTCTTTTACTCTTTCCAGCATTTTACAAAAAAAAGAAGAAAAAGGATTAATTTCAAAGTTATCTGAGCTCAATAAATTTCACATGTGGGAGAATCCATTTCAAAGTTAAATCTTAAAGGACTATAATTGATTTATTTTTTGTTGAAGTGAAAATAGCTTATTCATTGTAATACAGTCTGGACAAGTATAAGTGTTTTAAATACTCCCCTTCTATTTATAAGGCATACTACTAGTTAAAACTTTTTTTTTTCTTATTATAAGAATTCATTTCATCTCTTTTATATATTAGTTTTTCATTTTGTTGCTAAAATACTTTAATTGTGTCTTTCTCTCTCCTATAAAGATTGAAAAAAATAAATAAGTTCTCGGATAAATTTAAAACAAATATTATAATAATTAATATATTTAATGTTAATAATTAAATTAAATAATTTTTTAATAAGCATAAATTAGTCAATTATATCATATAAACAAAATTTATTATTTTTAAATTAGAATAAAGATTTACTTTGTAATTTATATAATAAATTAATATTTGTGCTACACGGAACAAATATTTATTTTATACAACTAAAATTGATAATAAATAAATATCTTATTATTTATATAAATAATATATTTAAATATATTTTTAATGTCTCATATTAAAGATTTGTTTTTTTAGCTTTCCAAATTAAAATTCATATTTTTTAATCCTTCAGATTCTCGAAATACTTGTTTTATTCCATCCTAACCTATTTTTAACATTTTAGATCCACAATTTTTTGTGACGGTATTTTAGTAAAAAAAAGAGACTAAAAATACATTTTACAAATTTGAGACTAAAAAATACATATTTTAATTTAAGGAAGTAAATATATATTTAATTATATTATAATTAAAATTGTAATAAATAAATTTTTTTAATATATAAATTATATTTCAAAATCATGATAAAGAATGGAAATAATTTAATTGGTGGGTAGAAAGGAGGGAGGTTAAATTAGAACTTTTAATTCTTAAATTTAAAATGATTTATCATTTTGATTGGGGAGGCGTTCATATTTGGTTATTATGCCACAGATATCTCTCAATCTGCTTTTCCTTTGTCCAAACTGAGCCCAATGTTTTTTTCTTTTTTCAACTTAACCTTTAGCCCAAGGTTGAGCCTACAAAGGGTTTAATATTTCTTTTCTCAACGTTTTTTTTTTTCATTTTATTCTTCAAACAAGACAATAGAGTAATGAGGAACATAAAATAAATATAACAATTAGCAATTAAGAAATAAAAAGGAAATATTACTAGTAACTACAGTAACTTTCCTTTCAAGAAAATTTACATTTTCAGTCTCCAACACAACCGAAGACACACAGCCCAGGCTGATGACAAAAGGATCAGTAATAAAAAGCAAACAACACTTAATAAAACTGCCAATAACAACACCAAAATGAAAAACACACTATCCCAATACTAATTGGCGGGTGGTAACAACAAAGTCCACCTCTTCCAATTTAGTACCTCACCCATAAAAAAGAACTCCACCTTCACTAGCTTCTTCTCTTCAGCCACCGAAGGTTCAAAAAAACACTTCTGAAAAAGTTATATAAAAAAACACCCCTGTAATCAAGAAGGGCCTAAAAAAATAGGTCCCCACTTGTTGACACAAAAGAAATTAAAATTAAAATGAAGGAGCAATTTAAAACATACCCCTTCTTAAATCTTAATTCCCTGGCCTTCAAAAATTACCAAAAAACTGACCCCTTCCCCTAGCAGCATACTATCTAATACCCTAGTATACTAACCAGTCATCATAAACTCATAATAATAATACTCTTAGAACCTACTAATACCATATATCTATTATGCTATATAGTAGTAGTATTTGAATGTGTGACTTAGAACTTTGGACAACAAGATCTAGCGGAATTGAGCACCAGTGTAGGTTTGGCCAAAGGACCAGCCAGATGGGGCAACATTGTTGGACACAATAGTTCTGCCATCACTTGTGGTGACCTTAAAGGAGAGGCTTTGACCATCGAGGTAGTTATTGCTCTGCCAGTTCTGACCCCAGTTTCTTGACATTGGCATCCAACCAGTTCTTGAACCCTTGATTGAAACAGAATGCACATCACCAGCACCACCAACGTTTGTGATGAGAACTAGGTTGAAGTAGGAGTGTCCATTGATTGTGAACCTGATCCCTCCCTTCCTCCTACAAGCCACCCTATACGCAAATCCACCAATAACACAGAAGTTTAGTTGTAGTTAACCAACAAAAGTAAAAATATCATACATTAGTCTTGCAAGACATAGGTTCTTGAAAAAGTTTCAAAATTCATTTAGTCCCTAGAAATTAAAGGGTAATATATGCTTTAAATTCCTCAATGTTGTCAAATCCCTACGTTTTAGAATTTCAATGTAAGAACTAGAACCAAACTTAACCAAAACTTGAAGAATCTAAACCACATTTTACCCAAAATTTTACAAGTTAACAAGCCATTAATAAAATATAAGAACTAAGAAAACATTAGAAACAAACCTTTCCAAATATTTACGGAATTAAAGGAATGAAAAACAACTATATAGTTGAAATGAGTGAAATCAATCAAGTAACCTATACCTTCTGTAGGAGACAGGGACAATTCCAGCTTTGTACTGAGCAATGCGTAGGAAGACAGGTTGAGCTAGGTCAAAGTGTTGGAGAGGAGGGTTACACCAGCCACCATTGTTGTTGGGCAAGGCATTGTTTGGAGGACAGAAATTGGTGGCAGTGACCACAATAGAACCTGGAAGGCACCACCTGTGGTCATTGGCACACCTAATCTCATAGCAAGAGCCACAGCTCAAGCCATTGTTGAACAGTGCAGTGCTTAGAGCAGCAGTGTTTGTTCCATACCCTTGGCTGTAGAGATTCCCATACCCACATGCCCCACCTGCACAAACACACAAATTAGTCGAATGGGTTGCTCCAAAATGCTTCAAAATAAGTTTTTCAAGAATAAAAATTGAATCTTTATGTTAAAAATTAGGGCTTTGAATTGTTTTATAGAGCATACCCATTGTCCCAGATGCATCACTCCCTCCATAGAAGGTGGCATGAGCATTAGTCCACCCTCCACCATAGGCATGAGCAGAGGAGAACATTGTGAGAAAACCCATCAAGAGCAACCCAATGAGAGCCATTTTCCTGAAAACAAAACAAAACAAAAAATCAGACATTATTTTCTTGCACATGTTAACAACATTTGTGGAGCTGTAGAAGAACTAAAAACTCTTCCTCAGCCTTCAAATGTTGAAACAATTAACTAACTCCAGGTAGATATGAATGGAAAAGGAAATTACTTTGATAATGAGGAGTCAAAGGAAATGAGCAAAAGAGAGAGAGGAGGGGTGTGAAGTGAAGCAGAGTTGTGAAGAAAAATGTTAGGGAGTGCTACCTGATTTATAGACCCTGAGGGGTAGGGGAAATAGCACAAAAGTTCAATTAACTGTTTTTGAATTGTTTGGACAAAAAACCGCAAAGGGTATAAGTGGTTTTTTGGTAATGAAATTGTTAAAAAAAAACATTTCAAGTTGCCAAGAGGCCCACTTTTGAATTTTGATTTTTTTTATATAAATTTTGATGTTTGCAGAGGCTGCTTTGTGGCTGGTAAATCTCCAAAATCCGTGTGGGCCATAGCGGTTTTGGCTCTGATGGTTAACAAGCTTCCACGGTCACATGCTATGCAAACATCAACCATTTTGCCTCAAATACCTTCTCCTTTTCTTTTTCCCAATTCACTTCTCTTTTGCTCCAACTTCTGAATGCTTTACTTTCAAGATAGTAATAAATTTTAGGGGCGTGGAAAATTACTTTTTGATTTCTCATATTTTCATTGAATAAAATGATAAAAACATTTTTTTATGAATATAATAGAAAATTAACATAATTAAATAAATTTTTTTATATATTAAAATTATTCAATGAAAAATTATTTCTACAAAGCTTTCAAATGACAATTATTTTAAGGAAAATGTTATCAAATACTCTAAAATAATGGTTAAGAAAATAAAAATATTTTTTATTAAAAATGTAACAATGTATAGTTCTATGATATGATTTTCATCCAATCCCTGCCAAAATTTATATTGAGAGTTTGAAACCTTTATTTTAAAATGAGATACAGAGAGAGAGTATAGGGTTATACTACTGTTATTGTTTACCCTTTACAGAATCCTCAGTGCTTTGAACAAAAAAAATCTCATTCAATATTCACTGCTTTTTATGATTTTCTCTCTCTAGCTTTTTACAACAGACACAGACAGAAGCACAATTCAGTTCGTAAGTAAACGGTCAGAACTCTGATCTAATGTAAGAATTATTTTTTGATTTTTTCTCTAAGCCAATAGTACTTTTCATTTTTCTTTTAACTGTCACAAATACCAAATTGTTGTCCATTCTCTCGATAAAATCAGTTTAAAATTTCTGACTCTTTTTTAGTATAATAAAGCATATAATTGAGTAATCTTCTAAAAGATTAGAAATTTAATTCTTTAAAATCAATACTTTTTTTGGAGAAAGAAATATTCAATTAATATATAATAATATGTGATGCATAGATACAATACATGTATCGAATACGACACGTATATGATACCGTGAATGATTATTTAAAAAATATATAAGATACAATATATATATATATATATATATATATATATATATATATATATACACGTATTTAGAAATATACAAAAAAATAATAAAAAGAACATATTAAATATATTATTAAAATTATGTAAATCTTAATTAAAAACGTATATATTTCTTGAACATTAGTGAAACCAAATAAATTATAACTCATTGTCATCATAAATTACTCAAAGATTCTATATTTATATGTTTCATATAATTCAGTAATTATATTAGACTTTCATAAAATACTTTAAAAGTTTAAATATTTTATCAATATGTATTGACAAAATATCTAAAGAATATCAATATTTAATATGTGAAACAAATTAAATTATTAATGTTTGATATGGTTAGACAGTTCACGAATAGGTATCGCTATCAAATACACAGATAAGTGAGGCAAATTGGATTATCGATACTTCATTGATAACAACAGACAAATGTAAACCTGCTGAGGAAAATGTTCATTTTAAGCTACCATGAGTAAAAAAATTCAATTAGTTTGGGTTTGAATAATGAGTAAAAAATTGGTTATCACTATTGTTTTGCAAAGTAATAATAGGCTAATAGCAGTACCCAATTTTAACCACACATAATAAATATCATAGGTTCGGAGCTACGTAACAAACAACACAGAGCACAGCCCCTACAATCTCTAATTCGCTGAGTCTGAACATGTCTTGTTACTGTTGAGGACTCTAATACCAAAGTACAGTTCACACCAGAGAAATTAATGCAACGAAGCTACCCTCCAGCACATGGTTTATGACAATTTGAGCCAGTTGGAGCAAAAGCTCGTAACTTCGTTGAAATTTCTTGCTTTTTAGTTTATTACTAAATATTCTCTCGTTAATTTCTAAGTCTCTGTAAGTTGAAATAAGCAAGCTAAAATGTTCATCTATATTTATATTAGGCAAAATGATAATTAGTGGCTTTGGGATATAGATTAAGAAATTAAAAAATAAAAATTCTGATTAAGATATGTAAAATTACTTAATTTATGATTTTTATATGTTATATATGATCTTTACAAGAATTTTTTTTTTTAATTTTTTAATTAATACTCTATGAACACTAATTAAATCCTTTATATTATGTTTATCTTTGTCTTTGTGCATGAGTGTGTGTTTTAATAACTTGGTGTAATCTTTTGGCCAGCTGGATTTTGATTATGTGTGAAGCAAATCATGAATCTTCGTAGATAAGATCTGCATGGAAAACGATAAGTTTGATTAGGAAATTTTAGGTGAAGTGATGACATATGTAAACCGCGATTCTCGGGCAGTAGTGTTATTTAATTTAATCGTTATTACAACTTATAAGAAACTAGAATTATTGTGTGTGCAAAATGGCACGAGTTGCACGACTAGTGTAATATTCTAAATAATAATAATAAAGTTTAAAATTTATATTTACAGATACACATTTAAATTACTTTCTTATTTTTTAATTATATATTCTTATAAACTGGTCCAAAAAAACTTATAAGAAAGTTTTTTTTAATTTATTACGAAACACACTCTAAGGATAACACAATTGACACTGACAATTTATATTCTTTACAAATAATTTGTAATTATAATTTTTATTATTATCCTCATTTAGAAATATTTTTAAAAAAAAATTAAATGAACATATTGATTGATGGGTTTATAACATTCTTATTTGTCTATTTATACTCCTTACTAATAACATACTGACAATTTATTAAATAAAACTCATTTAAATAGATTATTACTATTCTTGTAAAAAAAATATTTCTATTAATTAAATAACATTCATATATGGCGGATATAACTACTATATATACATAAAGTGTGAGAATCGAAGTGCAAAATTAAATTGAAATGAGTTACAAATTAAAAAAACTCAAAAAGACGCATATAATTTTAAAACAAAATTAATTTCGCTCAGATACAAGAATTCAAATTCAAAGCTTTAAAAATACTAAAATTCAATAAATTAAGATAAATTCAAACCAAACCATTTGTTACATTATCTAATAATTATATTAAAATGCTCAAAAGGACTTTGCAATTCTGTGATTTCCAAAATATGGATAATACCGCATCCAATACTCAAAATATGAATTATCATTTTAATTAACTTTTATTTTGATTCAACATGACCCGACTAAGACTTGAAATATTTGGTATGACACAACCCTGAAGAGCTAAATTCTGAGTTAGACACTATTTAAGTTCTTCTGAATCTTACAAAGTCATTTGAAAATGAATATGAATGGGTAGAAAGAAAACTCACCGAACAAATGAGGTATAATAAAATTATGTGTTTTCATTACTTACATGTTTTATTTAGTTTTGCATAATAAAATTACGAAAAGGTATACATAACCAAAATCTACTGGCAATCAAGAATACACGTTGACAGATTAGCATCTCCGAGTAAGAATATTTAAAAGGAAAGCTTTCAAATTTAACCCAAAATTTAGACAATGCATGTTCACAATTCAATCTTTAATATGCCTAGTGGAAAACTTTGAAATTATTTTGAATCCACTCTACGAGCATGGCTCGATAAGCAAAAATGACATTGAGGAGGGATCTCACTAAGTGAGCTTGTCTCGCCGAGCAAGAGACTCCCGAAATAAATTTTCTCCTCTTTTTCAAAACAAGTGTTTTAAAGGCTTAGGAGTTGAAATCCTTCTTTAATAAAGTGTTTTTAAAATTAAAGGACTTATTTATGAAAGACGGAGAATCGATAAATTATTTGTATTAATTGTTATATGTCTAAAGGGTACATGATCATAATACATTGATTTGTCTATGATTACTTCATTACTTGTTGAGAAGGTTATATTTTGTGAGGTGATGATAATAATTCTAACTATTGAAATTGGGGTATGATTGTATGATTGATGCATGATGATTTGTTAATCTAGATAATGATGTGAATATGAATTTGGTATTAGAATCACCCAATGTGTTGAAGGGGTTAGTTATATCCTTTGAGAAGTTTTTTTTTTGAAAATGATATACTTATGAGGGTGAGTTTCACGCTAGAAATTTTGTCTCACTAAAACAATCAAGGGTCTCGTCTAGTGAGGTATCTTTTCAAGTACCATCCTTATATATTTGACTTTGAATCGTGTGTCAAAGTGTTGAGAAACTACTTCCCAAGAGGTTTAGTGACTCTTTTAGCATATAGTGGACGAGTTGTTATTGTTGTGTGGATGAATGATCGTTAAGATGTGTTTGGACCCCAAGTCAGACCATATGAGATGACGAGTATAGAAGTTTTGTATTTAAGACTGTGAATGTTTCCAATTATGTTTTAGTGTTTGTATACAGTGGGTGCGCAATAGGTGCACGTGCATGAGAGTAGGCATGTAAGTTGTAACTACTCAATGGGGATCTGAACCTAGTGTCGAGTTGCCTTCGTGGTAACCAAATAAGTCTATGAGTGGGTGAATCTCACACATAGGCCAAGGTTTTTTGCAGACCTTATGTCATGGTAAGTCACTCTATCCACACTCTTATATTTTTTGGTAAAACCACTTGTTTCCCATAGGATTAGTCTTAGGACTCCTCGAATGGATGGGAGTGAAATCTATGTTAAGGAATAAGCCTAAGATAATCGCTCAAAGTGAAAGTCTCCATGGATTTGAGTCAGCATGATGTTGTGTACCATTATTATGGTTATTGAATGTTAGTACGTCATTATGGAATTTCAATGATGATACTTGATAGTTGAATTGAAATGATTGTGTACTTGATGTTCTCTTATATGATTTAGATGTCATTATTGCATGAATTTAATATGTCATGTCACTATTATTTGATAGAGTTTAGATTATGATTATTTGTTAAATTTCCAATGCTTTTAAGTATGTTGTTTATGGTGAGCTTACTCTTGCATGTGGCACACGTGGTTGTAACTGTGATGATCTCATATCTGACGTACATGGGGAGCTGACGACTTCTAAGGTGGATCTTTCTCGTGGAAGTGTGGTAGATAGAGCGAGCATGAGACATGAAGTTGTGTCATCCTCTTCCTTTTCCTTGGTTTAGTTTTTGTATAGAAATGATCAACTTAGATTTGTCTTATGTATAATTTTTAGGAGTTTTATGTAATCAAAGTATGGTTGAAGTGTCATGAGCCACCGGTGATGATTTGGTTATGTTTAGTATGTGCATGGTTTTCGTTATAAGTTGTTGGTTTTTTTTTTAATTGTGAAAAGTTTACAAAAAATTTCCTAAATAAATTAATTATATAGTTTTAATTGAATTAAAATAAGTCTTCCTCTTTGGTAGTTGGTGAGTTATCATGTAGCGGCAATGGGTCGTTACATATTGGGAGAAAGATATGCTCTGATACTATTTGTAATACCCCTGATTATCAACGTCTCTATGACTCACACTCTACAACATTTTATATGGTAACACTTTACTCAACTTTCTTGTTGGTCATAATCATATGTAAGCAATCATTTTCAACTTCATCTTTTCCTTGAGTTTTTTTGTTTACAAAATACTCAAAAGCAAAATTACCTTATGTTTTGCCCTTTGTAGTTTCTAGGTCAAATCTTGACAGTACCAATAGAGACTTAACTTGGTTTACTATATCATTGCAAGACTTTGGGGTTTCATCTATCACAACAATATTTTTATGTAATAACCAAGTGATTGTTTACATAACATCCAATCCCTCCTTTTAGTGACACTCTAAACACATTGAGATCAATTGTCACTATGTAAAATAAACACCCTAGATATAGATGTATACCACCCATCTTGAGAAAGAGTTTTCCAATTAA
The DNA here is from genome assembly GCF_000004515.6 of Glycine max. Taxonomy (NCBI): domain Eukaryota; kingdom Viridiplantae; phylum Streptophyta; class Magnoliopsida; order Fabales; family Fabaceae; genus Glycine; species Glycine max. The sequence goes on along the minus strand of NC_038256.2, from coordinate 4,636,765 downwards.
TTAGCTTCATTTAACTTAATGGTTAAATTACTCATTCGATTCTTGTAGTTTCACGATTCGTACATTTTTATCCATGTAGCTTGAAAGTAATTTTTTTAGTTCTTATAATTTATATTTTAATTCTCTTTTAGTCCTTATAGTTTGAAAGTGATCTTTTTAGTCATTATAGTTTATATTTTAATTACCTTTTAGTCCTTATTACAAAAAAACATATAAAAATAACTAGCTACAAATTAGTTATAAATTATCAACTATTTTTTTATTACAAATTATCTTGTGATAAATTAGTTATGAATTACTTGTTAATATTTTTGTAGTTAATTATAATTGATCATATTACTCATATTTTGATGGTAAGAACAAAAAGGGAGTTAAAATATAAAATACATGAACTAAAAAGATTACTTTCAAATTATAGAGACTAAAAGGAAATTAAAATGTAAATTATAAGAACTAAAAAATTATTTTCAAACTACAAGAACTAAAAAAAAATTAAAATGTAAATTATAGGGACTAAAAAATCACTTTAAAACTATAAGGACTAAACAACACAAATGATAAAACTATAAAGATTAAATAAATAATTAAACCTAACTTAATTTTATTATGAAAAATTATTCAATTAGTTATCATGATGAAATTATTCCATCAATATAAAAATTATTTAAGAAATATAAGGTTGATTTAATGGTAAAAAAAGAAGGAAAAAAATGAAAAGTCATGAAATCCAATTCTCCAATAATAAAAAAACTAACAATTAATTACTAATATTTATTAATTAAAAGATATAAAAATTATCTCTCGTATTTTTTTATTGTACAACATATATTTGTACCCACGTATACCTATAGCAATAAGAAGTTATAATTATTTCTAAACCATTTCTCTTTTCTGACTCCACCACAGCATTTTTTTTTCTTTTTTTAGAGGAAGCATTTTTTCTCTATGGTTAATATTAATTTGTACTAATTAAACAACTTAAAAAAAACTTGTACTAATTAAACATTTATTTTATAGCTTATTTGTGTCCGTAACAAAAAAAGTCTGATCATAATAAAAGCAAACTGATACTAACAGAAAAAAATATAAAAAACAAAAAGTTTGACATTTTTTTTAGGATGGAATGTTACATTAAATAGAGCCCCGACATATAATCAAGAATGACTAGTTAAAGGATAGGAAAGAAAAATCAGCATTTCAGAAAGAAATTCAAAGCCATGCTAATCTTTTAGTGGTAAAAAATAAAAATAAAAATATAATAATAGCAGTGGTTGTTTGTTGTACCAAACAATACATACGCGAATCAAGGTATGTGCCATTTGTCAGTTTGATAGTGAAATGTGAATCCTTTAGCGGCGCTAAGGTAGCATGTGCATGTGCTTATGGTTTGGCTTTTTCTTTGCTTGTTCTAATTATGTTGGATTGCAACAATATGATTTTTCTTTTTGAAATTTTATTTATTGTGGGGTACCAGAGGAAAGTTTCACAACAAAGGGAGGAGAATCAACAAAACTAAGTGATATTGATTTGTATTTTTTAATGAAGCAATTTAAGATTTAAATTTGAATTTTGGTTATCTTTTGAATATAAAATAAATAGTATTGAGATGAAAATATTTATTTTATATATATTTAAAATTTTTAATAAAAATTTATCATTATTTTTTACGAATACCATGTTAAAAAAAACGGAGGAGAGGATTGGAAAAACCAAATCATATGCTGTCAAATTAAAGGGAGAATTGCAGAAACTTTGTTATGCGTAATGGGTAAATATTTTTTTTGTCCATTCCTCTCTGCAGTGTGTAGTGTAGTTGAGCCTTTCCCACTAATGGCCAAAATAATTAAAAACAAACATTTTTTTCACAGATAGAAAAGGGCATTTTTCATCCTCTAGTATTTTTTGGATAATAGCTCTAAAATTGAAGGGGGAAAAAGTATAATTTTTAACATTTGAATTTGAATTTATGTTCAATAGCATGATTTCCAAATTATACCTAGGCAAGATTGCATCAAACCTCAATCAAACTCTGGGCTCTTCTCTAATTGGCTTATTAACATTCAACGAAAAACAAAAGACATTGAATTGCAAATATTGTTGAAAAGAAAGCATAAAACTAGGGAGAAAATGAATCGAGATATTGGGGCAAAAATAAAAAAGTAGTATCATTTATATAATTTTAATTAAAGTAATAAATTATTATAAAATTAAGCAATATTATTATATAATAAAAAAATGAATCTTACTAACCAGTGTCCTAAGATCATTAATTAATAAATTAAAATGAAAAAAATCATGTAAAGATTACAGAAGAACATAACGAAAATTTCATAGCATTTGTCTAAATATATTATCAATATATTTAAATTAATTTTTTAAGATAATATATATTTTAAAAGCTTTTACTAATTGTATAAATTATATCAATAAAATAATTATTTTTACAAAAATAATTTGTCAAAACTAAAATTAATTAAAGTACTATAATTATAATTATAAAGGAATTTTAATATTCAAGTATAATATCATTAAATAAAAAATCACTATTAAAATTAGTCAATATTTTTTTTCTCAAAATAAAATAATTTTAAAACAAAATTAACGGACTACACGTGCCATCACTATTCACTGCTACGAGACACAGGCACACAGGTATGGTCCATAACTTCCTCCTCTTCAACCTGTCTCATCTGCTGTTTCTCTCTCCCCGGAACTCACCAATTTTTGGGACATAGAATAGAACTAATCTGAACCGTCCATCGCTCTGATATCTGACATCACATGGCAGATGTTTGACCAGACCTTTCCATCTTTTTATGTTACTTTTTCACCGTTGCCAAGGCACAAATATTCATTTTTATGGTCCTGCTGCATGTTGATGATTTTCGATGCTCTTCCCTCGTATGAATCATTGCCTCTTGGTCAAATTCAAATGCCACAAATCCAAATTGACGAAATGATATATAGTCTCATTATATCTGTATTAGTATAAATAATTTATTTGATGAAAGAATTGTTTTTAATTCTTAGTCTGTGTAATTTTTTTTTAACTAATTACAGTTATGCACCATAAATAAAAATAATCTTTAAACTAATGAGTTAAAAAATATTCATGATGGTTGATCCTGATAATAAAAAAAAAGATAAATAAATTCAAATGTCGCACTCACATTCTCTTTTTGGAGTAATATTACTCAAATTCTTTCTCTCTTGTTTGCCCCTTATGCAATGGCGCAACAGAGTTTTGATGGAATGGTTTGGGTCCTTGGGAATTTGGAACTAGTTAGTTACTCCATAATTTTAGTTCAACTCAATATTTTTAAATACTGATAAATTTGAATAACATATAACTGACTAACAAGTTTTAACAATAAATTTAAATTAATAAATTACCACATAAGTTATAGTACTCATTTTAAATATTTTCTATCTATATTACTTTTATTGATAAGTATATGCTTGGTTTGAAATTCAAATTGTCACCATATATGTTACAATATAGATGTAATAGATAAAAATAAAATGATGACATTTGTCTCAAAAGTCATTTTACACCTAATTTTCAAATATGCACCTAATTTTTGTTAGGAAAAGATTCTAATCCAAGATTTTTCATTCCCTCTTCTCTTTTAACCGAGAAATCAATCTTATAATTTTATTTTCTTTTTATATGTATTACTCCATAAAGCAATCAAAAGCACATATAACTTAGAAAAAACTAAAATTTCTGAATTTTTATCTATAAATCTTAACTAAAATAATAATAAAAATATGTTAATATAATAGTACTTATTATCTATTATTTTTATTCATTTTAAATTTTTATTATTTTTAATAATATTTTTTTGCATTTCTAAATTTTTTTATATTGTATTTTTTGTTACAATTGGTAATGTATTTTAATTTTACTCAATAAGCATCATGTGTGCAGTTTTTTTTTAAATGGTAAGGTAACTTTATTATACAACTCTTCTATTTACTTTGTGCTTCAATATAAAATCAACATTATTTATTAACATTAATGGCTCTTAACAATCATGGTAATATAATTAGTGGTGCTCAATATCAGTTTAATTTTAATTTTTTTATCCTTCGTGAGAATCTTGTTTCTTTCTCCTATGTGAGAGTATCATTTTTAGGATTTTAGGTGACATATTGTTGCTAGGGTTTGTGTACAAGTACTGTGGAAACACATATGAAGGGTTTATTGTTGATGAACAAGGAGGAGGATTGGCTAGTTTTTGATGTAGAGAAAAATAATGACAACAATGTTAACCTTGAACTCTATTTGGTGGGAAATTTTTTGACAAAAGAAGTCCTTAGGGTTTCGATAATGAAAGAGAGAATGTTTAGTATATGGAGACCGAAAAGAGGTGTATCAAGGAAAATGCTACATGGACATTCCTATTTTAATTTTTTCACTAACTGGACTTGATGCAGGTTTCAATGGAGGGTCCTGGAGTTCCAATAACCATATTCAAATCTTAGAGGTGATCAAGTTGGGCAATGTTCTTGATTAGATACCCTTGTACCATGCAAGTTTCTAGGTACAAGTACATTATTTGTTTGTCAGGTTCATGAATCTGACAATGAGGCAACATTTAGTGAACTATATTGGTTCCTTTGTAGAGTACGATGAGAATAATAACTCAGGGGCATGGTGTAAGTATATGCAGATCAAGGTTCACATCAATGTTCATATCACTTTGAAGAAAAATAAGAAGGTTAAAAAGCCAAGGGGAGAATGAAGAGTTGTCAAATTCATGACCAAGGCGAAAGTTTATCTCTCACCCTAATGCTATGGTGTCAAGGTTCTTCAAAGCTAAATATTTCCCACTTGGGGATTTCTTGGACTCAAATCTTGGTCATAGTCCAAGCTTTATTTAGCATAGCATTCAGAGCTCAAGGGAGCTGATAAAATATGGCTTGAGGTGGCATGTTGATGAAGGGTCTTAGATGAATATGTGGCAACAACCATGACTCATAAAGTTGGATAAATGCTCAATCAATCATGCTCCACATTATGCAATTTCACATCTGACAGTGAAGGATTTATTGATCCCTATGACCAGATAATGAGACTACAATTTCATCTCAGCTTTGGCACCGCAACAGGTTGTTGATCAAATCCTTCAAATACCATTGACAAATGAGTTTGAGGATAGAAGGATCTAGAGATATACTAAGGATGGTTGCTACAATGTCAGGAGTGGATATAGACTCTTTGTGAATTATTTTAGGGGCATTAATTATAATGTTTTTGATTGTCGACGTCTCATACTTGTACTGTAATATCCAGATGAATCACGCCAAAAAGAGAGAAATCTACTTTTCAGTAGCCCATCACTTAAGAAATCCACGGTTAAGCATGTTTGACTTGGAGTGGTTATGAGATGAGTGACATTCTAGAAAGTTTCTCAAAAAGCGTGTGAGTGAAGATAAAACATGCTGAAAAGTCTTGTGTTGGTTTGTGGGATTGGTCATTGATCTTGGAAGTAGACAAAGTTGATTTTCGAGGTCTTGGAAATGGCTATCTATGGAGGATTTTGACCGTTGGAGGATTTTGACTAACAAGGATGTTGAGTGAAGTGTCACCACGTGAAGTGTTATAGTGTGAGAGCCGTCGAAAAGTCAAAAATCAAGGATGTTACATGTACAACCTTTGGATCCCTCTCATTCAAGTGTGTATTTGATTCACTCATGTATCCCTTCCACTAGAAGCCTTCCAGGAGTTGCTTTTTGTCTATGCCTCTACTCTTTTTGCACTGATGATCACTCCCCACCTTCATCTGTTCCCAAGATTTTACATTAATCAATTCTATGTAGTTGGTGATTGGAATCTAATATGGAATTAAGTTGTCCCCTGTAAGATAAAGCTTTTTTCTTGAGCGGGCTT